>NW_017728930.1:1713328-1735123 GCF_001723895.1 Crocodylus porosus
AGGCAACAGCCATGGGGAAGAGAGGATGCGTTTGACCTCCAAGGCCAAAGAGCTTCAGATAGGCCTGGATTTGAGGAGGGGGTGCCTCAGACCCCACTGTCCTCAGTGAAGAAATGACAGAGCCCCCAAGCAAAGAGCCTCAATGCCACCTGGCACAGACAAGGCCTCCCCTAAAGGGATGAGTCCCATCGGCTGGGCAATCGAGCAGAAGCCGGTGCCGCCAGGGCCCGTGCTGCAGTGCTGGCCAAGGCTGTTTCAAGCCACCCTTTCCATGAGCAAGGAAGGCACTTAATTTCCTTTGTAACTGTTGTAAAAAGCAAGCGGCGGTGGAAGTCTCTTTGTTTGCGCTGTTCGTCCTCTGCAAACCTCCTGGGTGCAGGCAGGAATCCGGGGCTCTGAACTCCTCTCACAAATGCCAATGGTGGAGCAGCTCTCCCGGGCACCGAACGGAGGGAGGCTTGTTCTTCATGTACGGAGCGTATCCTGGAGCAGATGCAGATGGCTGAGGGAGGCTGTT
Organism: Crocodylus porosus; assembly: GCF_001723895.1. Taxonomy (NCBI): domain Eukaryota; kingdom Metazoa; phylum Chordata; order Crocodylia; family Crocodylidae; genus Crocodylus; species Crocodylus porosus. The sequence goes on from NW_017728930.1 coordinate 1,713,846, forward strand.
GAGCAAAACTGGCGATTGGTGGGGATGTGTAAGTAAGAGGTAAGAACAGGTCCGGGAGGTGCTGTTTTGTATCTGCAGCACTAGGAAACTCTGTGTAAACATGCTTCCCATCTATTATTAAGCATCTAGGTTTCATTAAATATTGAAGGTGCATGCTTCTGTAGACAGGGGAGATAAAGAGAAGGGGGGTTGCTTTCTTTCATCGTCCATTGCATTCTGCCTACCCCGGGTGCAAGAACAAATTCTCGGCCGTGCGCCCTCCCCATTCCCGGCCACCTCCGGCAACAGAGAAGCGCGCAGAAAGCTGGAGCCAGACAACGGCCAGCCGGTGGGCTCTTGCTAAAGGCGCCTGCCGTGCAAAGCAGCACCCAGGTCCAGGCTGGGGCTGGCTCTCCACTAGGAAAGGGTTAGCAGGAGAAGCTTGTCCGTCTGCTCCTCTGACATATCTGTTCTCTGGACATGCTAAGGGCTTCGGCCTCTGGGGTTATCTTTCCAGAACCTTTCACTCAATAAAAGAACAAGAGAGCCTTGTTAAGGATCACTAGGGATTTGTCTCCTGCTCTTGCAGTATCCAGGGGTAACACAGAGCAGCTGTTGGTGCTTTTCTCCTCTTTCACAGTCGCTGCTCCGGCCGTCAGATGCCTTTCCCAAACCCCCTGGCCATTTGCAGCCAAGAGGCACTCTGAAATGCAGGGAGCCTGGCAGCCGGGCACTAGGGCAGGGAGCCTCTGCACCCCATTCGTCTCCTTGCTGCGGGGTCTGGGCACACTTGCATCCGGGATACAGGGGACGCAACCCTACATCTGCATTACACAGCCCGCCGTCTGCATTACTCCGGCAGCCGCAGGCAGAGTTGGGCTGTAATGGCTATGTCAGGATGGGACCCACGTTCCTCTGCCTCAGTCCCATTTCCCTGGATAGCTTTTTTTAAATCAGGGTTTGCTCCTCAGGATACAGGGAGCAGGACGTGGGTGCAGCAAACTTAGTAATGACTGGGAAAGACCCTGCTTTCTGTCCGAGACTTTGGGATGGCACCTGATCCGGGCGCTCCTGCTGCACCATGGCAGGGCAGTGAGTCAGTAGTAAGCACCCAGGGTTTCAGCTGAACCAAAGGTAGACCCGCCACTGTGACCCCACTCTGAACTTCCATCCTTCAACAACCCCCCCAGCCTGCTTTTACTGATCTCTCCTGTCCCCAGCCATCAATGTCCTTCTACATGGCATAGAGAAGATCCTGCCTCTGGCAGGGGGTCGGACTACATGACCTCCAGAGGTCCCTTCCAGCTCAGTTCTCTTCAATTCTCCGTAAAAAGATTCCCCGTAAAGCCTACCCCCTGCAGAGCAGAGACCCTTATTTTGCAAGGATGCAGCGTGTGGCCGGAGGTTGAGGGTCCATCTCCGATTTTGGATTCAGGCCCTGGAGTGCAAGCTTTGGGGTAAGGAAACCACCAGAGCCCCTTTCCAGGAAAAACAGCAGTAGCCTCCCAAAATACCAGAGTCTTGTTTCCCCACTATGGCAACTCAACCATGCGGCTACAGTTGAAACCTCAACAAAGGGACTCCGTGCTTTGATATGGGAGGATGATAGGCTCTGTCGTTACTTATTTTCCCTGTACGGCAGTATAATGCCTAGAGACCTCCAGCCAACGATTAGGCTGCCCATAGCGCTGAGAGCTGGTCACAGACAGTGAAAAGAGGGCATTAAATAGGCAAAGATGCATCCAGGGGAGCATGGCCCAGGGGAGAAGAGCAAATAGGGAGCAGGAACAGGAGCCGACACGAGTGGCGGAAGGAGCAAGCAGTGGGGCAGCTCTTTAATCGATGCATCTCTGTACCTACGTGTGGACACGTGTGCACACGGGCAAAAGCACAACCACAGCCCAGCTGCTCTCTCTGCTTTGCAAAGCTGGGACAGAAGGCTCCTCATTTCTGCAGGAGACTCTCATTCCATTTTAAAGCAGGGGATTATACCTGTAAAGATAATGCTTCCTTTTAATACCTCCTTTTGGCCATGGGAGCTCTGCATTCTTAAAATAAGTACCCAAAAAAAGACACCTGTGGACTACCAATGTTGTTTCAATCCCAGCTTTGTCAACGTGGCCCCTAAAGAGAATAAGGGCTGGTTTTCTTCACTCTCTCCCACTCTGCCTGTGGCTTCGGAGCTATTTGTATTTGGGAGACACCTCAAGACCGACTGCAGCAACAGCACTGAGCCCATTAGAGCGCCTGCAGCTCCAGGCTCAGGGTCTCGTCTTTGGCGGGGCACGTTTGGCTGCTGTGCCCAGGCTCTGTTTTGCGAGCAGCCGTGAGGCTATGGAAACACGTGCCAGGGAAAGGCATAGAGGTATTTAAGGAGATGACTTGCAGGTAAAATCTTACAGCCTTTACACCGCCCTTAAATGGGCTCATGCATTTTTCATGCCGGATCTGTTGATGTACTGTACACGCTGCACTCTTTCTAACCTGGCCTCGGGAGCTCTGCCCTCGGAGGGGTTCAGGGGCTGCTGTTGTAACGAGATTCGGTCTGATTAAGGAGTGCATAGTAAATCACTTGGGAGGAGCTCCTTGTTTAACCTGCCTCATGGTCATCTTCAGGCCCAGATCAGGACCAGACCTCTCCCACCACTTCTACTAACTAATTCTCATCCCTCATCGACATTCACAGCCATCAGCACTAGGACGTTGTTATAAAGCTCCTCTTCACCTTGCCCATATTCCAGTCCTCCCCTCCATTTTATTGTATTTGTACTGGGCCCCGGGGAGTCCTGGCTCCGACATCTTAGGCTGTGTATAAACTCATCACCAAAGGGTTTACAATCTCAGTAGAAAGGAGAGACGTGAGATGGGCTCTAGAGACAGGCAGGGGAGTTCAAGGTAATAATGACGTGATGCTGATCAGCCCGAGTAAGCCGTGGTTACAGCCCAGCAGCCACCTACCCGCTGTCTTTCGGTCCCACGATCATTTCTGCAGGTTTATTACAGACCAGTAGTTTGGGCATATCCCATCTGACCATGGGGCACTGGTGCATGTAACACAAACAAGCTGATAGACCGATAAGCATGTGAACGGATGTGCAGGCAATGAGACCTGACATATCCCAGCTAGGAGGGGCAGGGCAACCAGAGACGCAGCTCCCAGAAGGGATTTCTACGCATGGGCTGCTCCGGAGTCTCCTCTCCCACCAGAGCAAGTGGCACACCTAGCCCGCATACTTGGAGTACATTTAATTGGCCCTGAGCAATCAAAGTGTATTGTTTCTATAACAAATAATCTCAGCTTGAAGTTGCAACTCGCCACAGGCTGTCCCCAATGGGAGCTTGTACCCGACTCGCATTGTATGCATTGAACTAAGCAATCAAAGCCCCCTTGGCCTTATTCTTCCCATCTCTGACTTGCAAGGAGGCTCACACTGAGCCTGCTCCCTCACATCGCTAGCTGGTGCAAAGGCACAGAGAACCAAAATGCTTTTTCCTCTTCATTATCAGAAAGAGTTTTATTCCGACTGAAGTGAACAATACGAATAGGCACTGCAGAGCCCTGGCTAACGATGAAAAGTTGCTCGTACCCACAGAGGTTCACTTCAAAGTGGCCTGTGAAAAGGTTCCGCTATCATTATCGGGAGGAAATTGCCGCCTAACTTAATTAATACGTGCACGCACCCTACACACAAGCATGCACGCGCATACACGCCATTCAATATTACAAAGGAATGATGCCCTTGCAAAGCGTGTGCATGAAAGAGAGAGAGAGAGAGAGAGCACCTTGCATTTTAGTGACATTGAAGCCCAGCCAGCTAATGAAAGATAATTCCATGTCGAAAGGTCACATTTAAGCTGAATAAAAATGAAACACTGTTGTAGTTTTTCCTGTGAACGGCCACAGGGAAGCTGGTCATCTCGTGTCAACTAAGACAGCCAATGGGGAGCCAAGAAATCTCAGTTCCTTGTTTAGTTCTGCCACATATTGCCCAGGGTCATGTCACTTAACCTCTCTGGGCCTCACCTGCCTTTCTGTAAAATGGGAACAATTGCAGACTGTCTCCCATCGTCAGCCTGTCTTGTCAATTTGCAACATAAACTCTTTCAGGCAGCAGCTGTCTCCTGCCATAGGTGTTACAGTAAAACAAATAATGAACAGTAATCTAGGCCCCAAAATTAAGGTTAAAAAAACTCACAAAATCTTCCAAATTGAGACGATGAGATTGACATTTGACTGAAAAAATTCTCTGCTTGCTAGTTATAACCAACTTTTGGGCCAGACTTCCCGAGGCATTATTTCCACATTATTGGACGACAGAGCACTAACTGACAATATCTCGCCTGCCTCGGGGGTGTACTGCCTCCTGCAGAGACAAAGAAAATCTTTTTACCATCTTCTCTTTCCTCGGCCTTGCAACAAGATAGAGCTTGTTATCATGGGCAGCTGGAAGACTCGACGCTCCCTCTCTGGCTGAATAGCAGAAACAGGTTATGGGCATGGGCAAAGTGATGGAAGCGCTGACAATCTGTTTTGGGGCAGAAAGCTTGGAAAATAATAGGAAATTTCCCCATGGTTTTTGTAGGCGCAGGATTTCAGCCCAGATCTCTTACAGCCTATATAATTATTACGCCCTTCTTTTCAAGAAATTGTTCCTGCACAGTAACACAAAGCCTGCGAACATCCCGGGAGGACTATTTTATGTACCTGTTTCCAATGCTCTGGACCTTGGAGCCCTACCCAAGGGCTTGGGAAGTGGAGTATCAAGTGGAGTTCCCCAAGGGTCAGTCCTGGGGCCGGTTATGTTCAATATCTTCATTAACAACCAGGAAGATGGCACAGAGTGCACCCTCAGCAAGTTTGCAGATGACACTAAGCTGTGGCGAGTAGTAGATATAGTGGAGGTTAGGGCTAGGATTCAGAAAGAGCTAAAGAAATTGGAGGAATGGACCAAAAGAAATCTCATGAGGTTCAGTAAGGACAAGTGCAAATTCTTGCACTTAGGACAGAACAATCCCCTGCACCGGGACAGGCTGGGCACTGACCGGCTGGGCAGCAGCTCTGCAGATAAGGACTTGGGGGTGACAGCGGACAATAAGCTAAATATGAGCCATGTGTACCCTTGTTGCAAAGAAGGCTAACGGCATCCTGGGCTGCATTAGTAGAAGTGTTAGTAGAAGTTAGTAGAAGAGGCTGCATTAGTAGTAGTAGTAGCCAGGAAATCAAGGGAAGTGATTATTTCCCTCATTTCAGCACTGGGGAGGCACATCTGGAGTCCTGTGTCCAGTTTTGGGCCCCCCACTACAGAAAGGATGTGGATAAGTCGGAGAGAGTCCAGCGGACAGCAGTGAAAATGGTTGTGGGGCTGCGGGACAGGACTGGTGAGGAGAGGCTGAGGGACCTGGGCTGATTGAGTCTGGAGAAGAGAAGACCGAGGGGGATTGAATAGCAGCCTTCCCCTCCCCGCAGGGGGGCTGCACAGAGGACGGAGCTGGGCTGGTCTCAGCGGGGGCAGACGACAGGACAGGGAGCAATGGGCTCAAGCTGCAGCAAGGGAAGTTGAGGTTGGGTATTAGGAAAAACTTTCTCATTGGGATGGTGGTGAAGCACTGGATCAAGCTACCCAGAGAGGTGGGGGAGTCTCCATCCTTGTAAGTTTTCAAAGCCTGGCTGGGATGATGTAGTTGGGGCTGGTCCTCTTTTCCTGAGCTCCCTTCACACCCTCATTTTCTGTGATTTTATAATTCTACAACCTGTTTGAAAACTCTCTTTGGCATAGGTCACCATCGCTAACGAGTAGCGAGCACCACCGGTCTGTTGTCTTCAGGGAGGTCGTGGAGGGCTCTGCTGCTGTCTGCAACGTTTGCTGAAGTGCACTTCCCAGGCTGCACAGCGCAGCAGAGCACCAGCCTGAGACGGTACCGCTGCTTTTCCCTCGGCGCCATCCGAAACAATCCGGCTGGCATTTCAGGAGACAAATCCAGAGAGGAAAGAGTTTTCAGATCAATAACACATTGCGTCAGATTAAAGCAGCTTTCAGAATAAATGTGCTTCTCACTGCTTGATTTGCATAGACGATCCCTTTGGTTGTTCCCTGCCTCTTCCCCACGTCTAGCTGGCTGGCTGTCCATCCCTGGGCTGCCGGCTCTGCAAGATGCGGCTCACCTGGAAACCCCCGGCATGCGGCAAACACAGCTGCAAACAAAACCATGCATCAGGACAGGACAGAGCCGAGCTGCTTTCATCTCATGATCTAGGAGGGTAGCTGAGCAACAGGTTGAGGCTGCTGTGCATCATGGGAGATGTAGTCCGCTTTGAGGGGATGAGAGCAGGGAGCCCCAGCCCCAAGTCTGCCCCAGTGGCGGTTGGCCAATGCCAACCCAACCCGAAACATTTTATTTAGATTCATCCCAAGAATAATCTCCACCAACATTGATTCCCATCTCCCCTGCCCCCCCCCATGGAAAATTATCACTGAGATAAAAATCCTCGCTTTCTAATGGGCAGATGCTTCATTCAGAATGCTATTTTTTTTCTTCTTATATTTCCAGAGAGCTGCCCATCCGATCACTCGCCAACCTAATAAAACAAGAGCTTCCCTGAAAGTATATCAGTAGGATGTGCGTGATACCAACCACACACGTGTGAATCTCTCTCCTTGTGCCTTTGGCGGGAGAGCGGAGGGTAACAAGCAACCAGCAAAACCCAAACTGTCTCCAGCCTACTGATACATATGGGCGAGCCTGCCAAATATCTTCGAACTAAGGAGCCTCATTGGCAAATTGGTGGAGGACATGGACTTGCTATTCTCCTGGGGCTTCCCCCAAACAGAGAGAGAGATTTAAATTCTGCACTTTGCTGAGGGCGGGCCAGGTAAGCGCGGTATCTCTAACTGCTCATCCCATGACGACCAAAGGTTTTTGTCTCTAGCAGCCATATCATCACCTGCCGAGCTGTAGTACTTACTGTAATTTCATACAGTTCTGTAGACAGATATTGAAAAGGCATCTGGAAAAATTGATAGCGTATCAAGCCAAAGATTTCATAAAAGTCGTTTTCAGAGTGCCCAGCCATAAGCACCCGCTTCTGCTCGGCGTGCAGGGTCGTGCGTCTGTCTCCTGATCTTAGAGCTCCCCCGTTGGAAGTGCTTCGGGTACTACAGCCAGGCTCAGACCCGTTCACTGACTGAGTGGACCTAAAGGCCCAGAAGCAGCAGCAAGAATACAATGTGCACGTGCGCGTGTTGCACGAGAACGCACGCAACAGGGCTTGATCGTGATTGCCACCTCCGGAGGCCGCTGTCATACAAATCCACGAGAGCACCAAACCTGCTCTCGTGTTTGCTGCTGCTCCGCTCGTGGGTTTGCATTATCGCCGGGCTATAGGCGCGAGTCGTGGGCCAGAACAGTGATGTGCTGCACGAATGCAGAAGACAAAGGGGGTCTCATTGCTGGATAGCTGGCTTGAGGAAATCAAGAGAAGACAGGCAGCATTATTAGGGGAGAGGAAGTGTGTGCATGTGTCGCCTGCTTGTTTGAATTATCCTAGAGCCTTGGATCCCAGCTTGAGGGCTGGGATCCCTCTATGCCAGGTGCTGTAGGCACATACGATAAAAAGACCGCTCCTGCCAATGCAACACAGGGTCTCGTGTGTCCCCATTTCCCCGTCGAGTTCGTGACCTTTGCATGGAAGGTGCTTGCTATGGTGGTCCCAACCTCCTATGTGACACCTGGGACAATCCTATCTCCAGTGAGGGGCTGGACCTTTGCTAGGAACCTTCCTCTAGACTTGAGCAGCCTAATATATTGCCCTTCCCCAGCCTCAGCTTGCTTCCCATTTGCTTTGTCTCTTTGACTGCATCGGAAAAGCCCTTCCTCCGCTTTAAGACAGACCCCATCCCAGCTGCCAGCTTAGGGACTATTCTGCTCCACCGCGGTTCAGTCTGCAGAAGAAGAAAGCTCCCCGCCCTGTCTCTTACAGGCTTCCAGGCCTTTACAACAGTCTCCAGGTGATCTGGCATCTGGCATGGTGCACGTCTTTCCACCAGCAATCAAGAGCAAATGCACAACAGCTGGCTGGAGCAGCAGCAGCAGATGTTGACACGGAGCAGGCCTTCATCCAGCACCTGAGGAAGTCGCGGCAGCTGTCCCTTTGACCCCCGACTGCACCTGATCCCAGAGCTGACCGTCACCCACATGACGTACTCCCTGCACCGATCCACACCTCTCTCCCGCTCTGCGGAGGGAATTTCCTATTCCTCCATGCTTTCTGAGCTGCGTCTTATAGTGAATCCCGCATGCTCGTGGCATCTCTGACCCTCTTGAGCTGTGCAGGTGAAGCTGACAGCACGATGTAGGAGCCAAGGACCTACTGCATGCACTCATGCTCCTTCACTGTATATTAATGATGGGAAGTGCAGAGAGAGCGAGCAGGAGTTGGGTGGAATTCGTGGGCAGTGGGCTTGGTGCTGGTTTGATTTCACGTGTGTTGTGCTACAAAACCTTGGGGAAGTCGGGTTCGGTGCCCTCCAGACGGCTGTGACAGACCCGACGACAGCTCACGCAAGAGAGGGCAAGATTGGTGCAGAGGCTGGTTTGCAAAGGGAGCGGGACCAGGAGAAGAAAAAGGGTGTTTTCCAAAGTCTGGGGTGTGTTGAAGTCCTTCACCATGTAGCTTCCCCTCTCCCAGGCTCTGGGTCAGCCTCACGTGCCTTGTGCCTGACTGCCGAGTAACCTGGCTAATGATGTCTCTTGTGCTGCTCCCAGGTCCTCGCAAGTGGTTTAGGGGCAAAGAGGGTACTTTGAAGGACTGGGGAGGCTGCATCAGTCGGGGATCCAGCCACAGCTGGGGCACAGCCGCTGGAAACCTCTGTGCACCGTGCGGCTCACGGGGGCACGTGAAACGTCAAGGGGATTCACACTGAAATCAGCCCCGTCAAGCGGTCTGGGCATCCGCGCAGCCCCCACGGGACTCGTGCTCATCATTTTCCTCACTGCTGTCAAATGAATCGGTGCCTGGAAAAGGGATGTCCTGGGATAGCTGGGACGTTCTCGCAGTGCATTTCCAATGCCCAGGGGACAGTCCCCTCTTGCTGCCTGGCTTGCGCCGCTGGGTCCGCGGGCTCAGGAAGACACGTGAACAGGCGGCAAGAGGAATGGAGACGTCAGGCCGTGAGAGCCAGGCTGAAGGTCAGCACCTCCCTTCTGCCCGACTTCAGCCGGACACGGCTGACCACCTCCACACTGCGGGAGGGTGTCAGTTCAAGGGCAGCTGCCTGCCCCGGTGGCTTCCTCGCCTGCGACCTCCAACGCCCGTGGTCAATTCATCTGTGACAGCCACTCGTGTCGCTGCTTGGCCTGTGGCCTGCCGGCCTAGAAACCTCTCCATTATTTATGGCACGCTGGACACGCGCACGCAGGACGGTGCGGGGAGAGCTCGGCACTAAGGGATACCCCTCCTGACAGGCTTCCCACCTGAAGACGGGAGCCATAGCAAACCGGCAGCAGCAAGAGAAAGCAGACACAGAGCCTGGGATGCACAGCAGAGATGAGTGGTTCATGGTTTCCAAGGGAGGAGGAGATCAAGGGAGTTTTGCCTGCAGAAACATAAGGCTCGTCCATGCATATGAATGAAGACGCAAAAATAGGTGGCTTCCTTCTGCACTGCCATGAGTGGGGCTGACTGCACTCTGTTTCATGCAGATGTGCATCTGCCATCGGCCTTTATAGGAATCCAGCTGTTGTGATAGCTGAACATCAGAAACACTGAATAAGTGGTAATGTGCATAGGGGGTGCAGTCATCTGAGGGCCTGGCCGCTGCCGCATCGCCTACATTTTCCTTCCTCCTTTCCGCCCTGTTTTCCTTCAGCCTGGTTTTGCTTTGTTTCAGCCGCCTCCCTCTCTTCCACAGCTAACCATGGCAAGGACAAAGCTTTGAGGGCACTTTTTAATCTCTTCTATTTAATTGGTGAGAAAAAGTGATACCACTCATCAGCTCTCCAAGTCTTAGGAATTTAATTAGATCTAATGACCAGATAAATGGAGAATTTGAATCGGGACCTTCGGGGAATCAATGGTGTGAAGAGGATTATGTTGTGCTATTTCCTACCCTTGCTTCTCCGCAGCGTCGCTGGGACTGCGGTTCACACGCAAGCGCCTGACGAGGGATGAAGTGTCCTCCCAGCGGCGAGGGCGGTGGAGGGGGCCGGGGTTTAAAAGTCACCTCCGAACTCTCCTTCCTAAGAGTGATGGGAAAGGCGCTGCAGTCGGGGAGAGGGGGCCTGGCTCTCTGGAGAGCCTTTTGCAGGTGATCCCTTGACAGCGCTGACAAGAGCTTTTGAGGAAGGGATCGGAGTGACAGCCCCGCTGAGGGGGCGTGCAGCTGGCCCATCATTAGCAGGAACTGCGATTCTGAAACAGCATCTAAGTTTCTGACAAGTGTGTTTTATCAACTATGTGCAGGATAATTTTGCACGTCCTTGTATTGTCATTTAGGGCACTTAAGGTGTCACCGAGATTTCACTATCCTAAAAGCTTATCTGTCAGCGTCACTGAGTTATTCCAGTAAAAGGGTATCATCAACTGCAGCAGCGGAAAAAGAACCTGAAGGTTTTCTGTTCCATGTTCTCCACAGCCAATGCAAAATTATTGAGGCTGTATCCTGCCGACGACCATCTAGGCTGCAATCCCCCTGGGTCGCTGGTATGGGAGCTATTTTGATGCCAGCAAAATACTGGCAGCTCTATTACAGTGTTCAAATTCTGCCTACCTTTACGGATGGAGGGATTTTCGCCCAGCGGCCGTGCAGTCCCTCCACCTGCTGCATGGCGAATGGGGTCATTGCCAAGCCAGCAGCCTGGGAGCGCACAGTCGAGGTCTTGTTAAAATCCCGATGAAACCAGTGGCTGAATCCAGGACTCTGGAGTCAAAAAAAAAAAAAAAAAGTTGCCCTGATTTTCTTGAGCCGAGATGAGAACTTTGGAAACGACCAGCGTAAAGCTAAGTGAGGTAGCAAAACTGTGAAGGTCTGACTCTCCCCTTCCCTGATGTCCCTTGAACATAGGGTGGTGTAAGCATGGCTATTCCTGACTTAGCCCTGCCTGATATGAGGGCTATAGAGGATGGATGGGTGGGTGGGAAGGACTTAGCTAGCTATGAACAGCATGAGAGAGACGCTTGGGTGGATGCATAACCACACCTGCCCCAATGTCTCTCCAGGCAAAGGCACCACCTTGCACACACTTGGAAAAGAGCTTCTGAGCAAAAAGCCCCTCCTATTGATCTGCCACTTTGCTGCAGGGCCTCTTCGAAACAGCAAGCCAGAAAACAAACCAGCCTGATGTGGTAAACAAATTTTAATATGCTGTTAACTATATTTATATGACTTTCTGTCCAAGGAGATGGATTTACATATGTATTAAATGGGTTTCACCCTGGTACATGACTGCCATGCCATATTTCATTCACTTTGGGAATCCAGTGGCAGCCCGGGTCATAAAAAAAACATTGTATAAACATGCATAAAATATTTGTTGCAAGCACAGAAGTGAATAAAACAGAGAGGAGATGAATTGGGAGCCTAGGGGCATATTGAGCAGGAGAATTCAGAGGGAGATCACTCAAGTGCCATTTGGACCTTGTAATCAATATAAATATATTTTATTTTCCTCTCTGATCACAGCACATGCAGTTTCCCACTTGGTCGGAGGGCTTTGACCACCTGGTGCTTATCGATTCCTGTCATTCCTGCAACCAAAAGAGCTTTTGGAGGCAAAATGAGATTTTTGCTCCGTCAGTGCTCAGTGAGATGCACAGTAAATGCTTGGGAACAGGTCCTAAGCTGCTGCAAACTTGTGTTATTCCGATCAAGTCAGCACGGTGACATGGAGGATCCAACCCATCATTGTTGTTGCCCACCTGCGGGAACCATAGGGTATTTTCCCCACTGCATCAGAACTGCACTGACTTCTCCTCCTTCCAGCTGAGAAATTTCCCCATGGCTTCACTGCGTGGGGAACCGGAGCAGCAGCGAGACTGGGAGAATAATCAACAAGCAAAGTGAGACCTTGTGTGAATACTGGAATGGGACATTAGCTTATCAGCGACCCTGCACAGGACCCCTGCCAGCTGCAGGATGACCTGACACACACAATGATTGATGCACTGTCTGACTCCGTCGTAAGCTTTTCGGAGAGGTGAAGTGACCTCATACTGTTTGCACTCTGTCTCTAGTTATCTGCTAGTGGCGAGTGCTAGATTTGTGCCAGTTTGAATCTTTCTATCACCCAGCAAACGCTCAATATGAGCTGACAGTGGGTTTCCCTGGTTAAGTGCGTTGAAAGTTTCGGTAGGCTTGCAGCACAAAAGCATCGTGATGTCATTTCAGACGGCGAGGCTGACAGCAGGACTGGCATCGACGGGAGGCAGAGCATGACTGCCGCCTTACTTTTAAATCTGCAAGATGTTATGGACATCTGGATGGTCAGGAAGTGCCACCATGCCTAAAGCTCCCCAAAAATATTTAGCTTGAATTTTGCTAATCGGAAATGCAAAACTGTAGAACTCATGGCTCAGAGATGATCCCTTTTATTAGGCCAACTAAGAAATTGCAAAAAAAAAAAAAGATTTCCTAATTGATCTAATATAAAAGGGATCATCTATAAACCACAGCTATAGAGTTTTGCATTTCTTTTTGTCTCAGACCAACACGGCTCCCAAGTACATCCCTGAGTTTATGAACAATGGCATTTTCCCCAGAGTCTGCTATTACCTTTCATGAAAACAGCCAGACAAAAAAAAAATCAGTTTTCAAAAATCATAATTATTTTTTCAGATGTTTGGCTTTCTTTACCTACCTTTTCTCCTCCTCTTTCAGGGGCAAAATGGAAAACAAATCAAAAGGCTCAGGGAAAGAAAAGAGGGCAAAAACAAACTGAAAAGAGTCAAACTGTCCACACTTTTCCATGCTTCAGGTCCCATCACAGTTCACCAGAAAAGTTTTGGGAAAAAGTTATTGAGAAAACGGAAAGTTTTCCATTTTTTCATGCATCCCCTCCAGCACTTTTCAGCTAGCTCTTACGATGTGGATGTATTCACTGGTTAGGTGTTGGCTGTACCAGGATTATGTGTGATAAGGAAGGAAGATGGGGGAAGTTGGAGTATAAAAGGGATATTTCATAGAAACATAGAGCAGTTGGGCTGGAAGGGATCTCAAGAGGTCATCTAGCATCTAGTCCAACCCCCTGGCAGGATCAGCCAAACCATCCAAACCATCATCTAAACTCTACATAAGAGGATACAAAGGGACAAGAATCGTGCAGGAGGTGTGCAGTGAGTCTGGGAGGTGGAGCTGATCGGGAGATGTGGACATATAGAGTTGGGATGACATTCATACTACTCAACAGAGAGGTGTCACCCCTACTTGGGACCTCTGCTCCTCAAGTTCAACCCAAATGACATGCATCCTGCAAAACAGAGCTGCCTAGAAACTTAAAAGAGGGACGTGAGTCTTCCCATCACCCATGCCACCTCACTGGGCACTCAAAGGTGACCCTTTGATGAGGAAAAACTGGTTGGAGCAGAGAGAGAAATGTCATTTGTGTTGCAGGATCTCCACGCGCATGTCTCCACCCAAGGCTGCAGCATCTGGAGCTCTTGTGAGTTCTCTTTTGGGGTCACCAGCAGAGGTCTCTCCAATACCGAGCTCCGACCGTGGGAAATGTAAAAACAGACGTCTTTATTGCTAATTCATTAAAAAAGCATAAAGCAAACTAAGCTGCTGTTAGCTTATGAGGGCAGTTTTTACCAGCACTTTGCAATTAGACTATATAGAAAACAATTACTCCCTAGTAAAATCCTCCTTTTAATCTCCCTCTTATTTGTCCTCCATTGCATGTTAAATCATGCTCCTTGCTTCGTGTCCTTGATCTGTTGTGCATGCATGCACCGGCTTCCCCAGGCACTTGCAAACTTCCCCTCCTTTCTCATTCACCCAGTCTCGGGTAGATGCATCGGTGAGGATCTGCAAGCTTCCATGGTGGCCTACCCCGTCTGGACCACGGTTTAGTGCATTTGCTGTCACACTATGCACACACACGTGCACAGACCTATCCCCTTCTTGAGGCACAGGCCCGTGGTAGCCTAGCTCCGGCATGCAAATGCCGCGATCGGTGTCAATCACGTTTCGATCTGACTGTTTATTTCAACCCTTTTTTCCGCAACTGAATATTGCCTCTCCATATTGTGAGCCCACATGGTACCGTCTGTGCTAATGAGATAATTAAATCTTGGTGCCAGACGAGATCCCATGGATGGGATTACAGCGCTAGCCTGAAAGGCTTCCCATCCTCCACCTGCTCCCTTTTGCACCAGCTTCACCAAGCTGTTTTTGACAGAGAGCTGCCATTTTATACGCAATAAGAGCCAAAACCCTCTAAACAGCCCAGGACACCCGAGAAGCAGCCTGTCGTTCGGCAGCATGTACAGATTTGGATGTGGCCACAGGATTGGTATAGTATCCGTCCAACATACCAGGGCCTCTCGTGTGTCCCGTGCAGCATGGGGAAACCATCAGAAATATCTTTGGGCTGCGGAAGTCCCTGCACCACGAAATCTCCCAGGGTTTCTGCTGCCGTAAAAATACATTGGTTCCAGCTTAAACTCAGCAGCACTGAGCTACTTCTACAACCCTAAGCACGAGCCCAATATTTTTAACTTTTGGGAGAGCAAGTGAAACAGCAGGGTTGCATGAGTTAATACCAGCCATGAATCTGGTCCAGCCAAATACATCTCCTTGATTAGATGGGGTGGTAAAGGTGGGTTTAAAAAGAGTTGCTGGAAAGACTGAAGAAACTGTCTTTTTTATGGCTTTTTAAAATAACTTTTATTCAAATTTTTTATTTAAAGTTTGAAATTTCAAAAATGTCTCTGGCAGCTGCATTGTTGGCCAAATCCTATGATATTTTTCAATAAGATTCTTAGTTAAAAAAAAAAAAAATTCTCGTTCATCTATCAAAAACGATTTGTCCGTGAAACTTTACATCAAACATTCCCAAATCGGAGAATGTCGATCAGCTCGAATCAAAAGTTGTGCAGCAGGAGAAGTGAGGAAGCAGGAAACTAGCTTTCCCCTGTGTGCCTCTGGTTGTTAGGAACTATTTAAAAAATTGATTGTGTTCAAATTATAACTAATGATTTCAAAAGACAAAGAGGTCGTTCATTAGCGAGTTCATTTGATGACACACACCCATTTACCAAACTGCAGATCTTTGTTATTCCCTCTAATCACCCTCACAACTGTGTGAACTAAGAACCAAATATTATTATTACTGTTGTTGTTGTTGTTACCAATAATAATAATAATCAGCTTTTTAGGAGAAAATGAGTTTGCATCCAAAATTGGCAATATATATGAATGTGTGGTGCTCTGATATATCTATATCATAAGAAAGCTCCTTTTTTAGGTGGGGATGATGAAAACAAATCTGAACTTAAATTAATGGCAGATGAAGATGTGGAGAGGAAACACACTATTGGGTATGACAGCTAATCCAAACTTTGAATTTCAGTATAAAATGCAAATGTTTTCCCTTGGTTTTTCAGTCAATACCACACTCAGTCAATGAAATGCAAATCAAGCTGTATCTAGTGGATCCTCTCATGCAATATCCATAATAATCAACCCCTTTAACTTCTGCTGCAGAAGGTCCTGAGCTGTTCTGCTGACCCAGGCATGCCCCAAAGCCAGGCCCTCAGGTGACATAAATCAATGCAATAACTTCAACAGGGCTACACCACTTTACACCAGCTGACAATCTGCCCCTCTTCATGCTGCAAGGGGAAACCAAAAACAAACAAACAAAAAGCCTGCATCCTAATTAAGATCCTTATTAAGGAGATTACAGAGCTCAGAGGCCTGCTGCCTCCCACCCATGTTTCTACTTGGTGTACCGCGTTCCCCATTGCAGCATGCAGCTAGCTCAGGGGGAGCTGGTCCTCTCACCTCTGCCAGCTGCCACAGGTGAAGGGGATGAGCTGGGGCGGGGGAGCATGAGGCTCAGAAGCAGAACTGCTGGGGTATATAAGGCAGGGTCTGAGCCCTTGCTAGGGTTTCACTGGAGGAGGATGGGGAGAAGGGCTAGGTGGTGGTCAGGCACAGAGCAAACTGAGCTAGCATGTTGCACTAGTTTCCCACACTTGCAGGGGGAATCATGATGGGTTTTCAGCCCAGGTGGTTTTTATTTACCTGGCAGGAGAGATGCCCTCCTTCTTGGCCTTGAATCACTTGGTAGAGTTGAGGGTGAAGGCCTGTCCCTTGCACTGTGGGCAGGCTGACCCTTACAAGAGTCCAAATGCAAAGATCTCAGCTACATCCTTTGTGGGGATGGCTGAGGGGTAGAATTTGGAAATGACTCGGGGTTTGTTTTGGGGAGGTTGTTTGATTGCTTTTATTTTGGAGACTCATGACTTAGTTTTGAAAGTCTGGGAGATGTGAGTTTGCAGGGACAATGAATCGGCAAGGAAGGCACAGGAGGCTCAGAGCCTGCTTCAAGGGTGTGAGCCAGGCAGCAAGAGTTGGGAGGGGAGAGATCCTGCTGCTTTGATCTTGATGTTAATAAACCAAACTCCCAAAGTGGGGAAGTCATTTGAGGAACTGCCTGGAGTGCGATTGTGGATTAGCAGGGGAGGAAGGGGAAAGGAAAGCAGGCTGGCCTGGCCTGGCTCTAGTTAGCTGCACACACAATTCTGGCAGGGCTAGGGACTTGCCCAGCCTGGGAGCTGTCTTAAAGGAGCTGGGAAGTAATGACAGTAGGAAAAAAACATCCGTTTGTAGATGAGAGATGTGTGCAGAGCAGTATCTCCCTGTCCCCTTCCTAGAGCTGGTGGAGATAAGATGGATCTAGCAAAAACAGAGCTTGCTCCACACGTGTCCCTGAATTTGTGGTTCCTTCTTATCTCTGGCGCTGAAATAGGACTGCTGGGAAAAGCAAAGGGAAAAGCTCTTCCCTGCCCAACAACAACACAGACTAAATAATCAAAGGGAAAACAGCAGGATTGTTCCATATGGTTCTGGCTGGCTGAAACGAGTGGGCAGCAGCATGCAGAAGGCTGGCATAAGCCGAACGTGGATCTCAATAATAAAGAGGCCAGCACCCACTGATTAAAGAATGGGAGTGTTTTCCCATCTCTCCCTTTGCATGGCAGAGGATTGTTTGATGTGGAGATGGTGCTTTCCAGAGGGCAAGCAATGTGCTTGAAGCTGAAGGATGCTTCTGTGATGTGCTTAACTGGGAAGAATTAGGCAGATTTATTTCACTTACGGGACAGAGACCGTATAACACTTCCAAACAAGAAGTTGGTGACAAAGGGGGAGAGGGTGCTGTGCTCGTGGCTACAGAGCACGAGCAGGGCTGCAGAGGATGGAGCTTGACGCCAGGCCCCGTTGCAAACTCCTGTGACCTTGAACAGGGCAATGACATCCTCTGTGCCTGCTGTCTGCAGCAGAGCATCGCGCAGGGCAGGGGGGATGACTCTGCACGAGGGATAGGAAGGGAACGGGGCTGACCCGTGCCCCAGCCCCTTTCTGAGCTCCTCTGGGGACCTGCTCTGCTCTCCCTTCTCCTAGCATGTTCAGCTGCACAAGTTCCCTAGGCTTAGGCCATGCAAAGGGGTGGCTGTTGCTCCCAGAAGGAGCCTGTGTACAGTAATCCACTTCTGGCACCACAGTGCTTCCTACAGCCAGCACAAAGCTCAGCTATGCCAAAGATGCAGCTTCCATAGGGTAACTGGAATTTATGCCCCAGAAAATACAAGCCCATCCCTTCTTCCCATCACCTTTCTCTTTCCCTTCTCGAGCATGGTCAAGCATTCGTGCACGGACTGATATCCGAATGAAAAAAAACATACCCAACACCCACCGGCCACTGCAGTCACTTCTGCCCCCCGGGGAGAGAGCGTGCATGTGCAAGAGATGGCGCTCCAGATGCTTAATGCACAGCTGGAAGCTGCTCTGGTGACAGGCGCGGGATAGAAAGGGATGCAGAAGGCAATGAGGGATGGGACTTCGGTGGCGAGCGCGTTGACAGTTCTCAGCACATCACGATAATTAATAAACCCCCCAGGAAAGCGGGAAGGTCTCCCGCTGCTTGACAGAAAGTGAAGGGAAGGTTTTGCCAGCCCCTGACAGGTTCAGGGCGCTGAGCGCAGGATGTTCATAAGGAATGACAGGGACTTGGCTCCTGGCTTGACAAAACAGGAATAATGTACCTGTGCTGGCCACTTGATGAAACTTTTTGGCAACCATTTAGGTAATTCTGCAACCCCAGCTGCGCCCCAAGGCAGGAGATTCATGTGAGCTGCTCCCCGCAGAGGGGCCGAGGTGCTGGCTGCCTTTCGACGGCACAGGATTAATTCATCTGGAAAGCTGACCGGCAAAGCCCCGCAGAACCGCTCCGGAGGGCAGGAGCTGGACAGCTCGGGTGATTGATGGTGTGAGACAGTCGTGCAGCCGCTGGCTCGCGTCCAGTCTGGGGCTGTAGTGACCGAAAGTTTTTCCAGTCTAGTGGCTGCTCAGTGGCCTGTGCGAAGGGACTAATTTCTTTCTGGACAGGTATCATTAGGAACAGCGCTCTCCTGATTGGGACTAATTGCCCCCTTGCTGGGACGTTCATGGCCAGAGGAGAGCACCAAGGCAGAGGGTTCGCTATGACCTCACTTACATGGGAATAAATCCATCCAGGTTACTGGAGGTCCTTCACATCTCCCCAGGGTGAGACCAGGATTAAGCAATGCAAGCTTCTCCCTCTCCAGGTGTGGACATGGAGAGGACAGTGCAGGGAAGCAGGTGCATTTGGGGCCCAGGCTGTATCTTCTCTAGCACGTGAAGCTGTCAGTCAACGAGCAGATGCAGCCTTGAGGAAATGTTGGACAGGGAATGCAGATGGCAGAAGCGGGGGATGCCATGAAGATGGCATCTTTCCTCCCTCTGTAATTGGTTTAATGCCCTCCTTTCCCTTTTCAAATTAAAGCCAAACCCCACAGCTGTCAGAAGCACCTCTGCTTCTTGTTTTTGAAGATGCAGTTGAAACTCCGTGACAGCTCGGCTCCTCTTGGCTGAAAGCAGAGCAGTCAGCACTAAGGGAATGGGTTTTAGAAAACTTCTCCCAGCACAAAAACCCAAACTGGCCCTAAACAGGGTAGAGCCCTTCTGCACGCAAAGCTTGCTAATGAATTTCTCCGTAAAATGGTTGCAGATTTCGGTCTGATCAGCTGGTGTGACGTGAACTCGGCTCCTTAGGAGTTTGGTCTGTTGCTAATGGGAGCAATGGAGAACATCTGTATCCAGAGAGGTGGGGATGGGGCTGATTGTACTCCGAAAAAATATCCTTTTTTTTTTTTCTTTTAGCTGTACTTCTGCTGTATCTTAGTGTTGCTAAGGGTGCACATTTGGAAATGGAGCGATTGTGCATTCTGGGCCAGTCTCCCTCCAAACCGTCCCCAGAATAAGCACTGCACTCTCTTCTGCTTGCTCTGAAATAATGTCACCCCCTAATCCATGGTTACATTATTCATGTGCCACTAAAAGGACTCCAGGCCTCCCAGCAAATTCCTATTTCAAATAAATAATTACTGGAGTCAAGAAAATTTAGTAAATTAAATAAGAAACCTAGCTACGCTGTATATTTGCCTTCTGGTAATTTTTTTTTAACTGTGAAATCCAGCAACGCTGTTATCCGTATCACAGGCACCTAAGGGCCCATGGCACTAGGCCAGGGGCCAGGTGACAGCACATATATGATAAGATCCTGCCTGAGGATCCGGCCAGGTACATGCACATGGCAGACAAAGACGGGGAGGAGGATTGCTGACCTTTTGCATGAGACAGAGAGAGGTTAAGTAATTTTTTCTCAAGCCTATGAACTTGGCACTGAACCCTCTTCTCCAGAGCCGCAGGCCAGGAAAGCACACGCTCCAGGTCTACTTCAATCCTTCAACTTTATTTCAAGCTCAATTGCAACTACCTTCAACACAATTAAAGATTTTCTGCCTCAGTTTCCACTGGGCTGGAGAGGACGTGGGATCAGTTCAGCTCACTGGTGGCATATCTAGAGAAGTCGATGCATCTTTCTGAGTTTTTAGTCCTAAAGAACCAACATAGTTTTTCGCTCCTGGAGTGAAAGCGAAGGGGAAGCACCATGCGTTGTGGGGCCTGTGTCCTCTCAGCAGTTTCAAAAACTTTGAAGGGAAACATGGGAAACAATATTTAAAGGGATTCTCAATCAGCTCCACATGCAAATCTCACTAAATAGCCTGGTTTCTTTCAGCAGTATATGACTGAAACAACATAAAGTGTCCATGACCAAATAAATAGGGAATAAGAAGTACTTTCCTCAGATGAGCCTGTTCCACCCCACCTCTTTATTTCAGGCTCATGTATGAGCAAAACAGGGTCCTTGGGCAGGATGCAAAAGAGGTACAAATCCTGCTGCAGCAGAGTATGCAAATTTGTTGCTGACATGGATTTATATGCAATTGGTTTGCATTTCATTTGTTGGTTGCTTATGAGGAGAGCTGTTTAAATCAAGTTGCTTAAATCAGTTTATATACTTTTTCATGAAGTGCCTTGATTAAAAAATCATAAGGCTATAAATGCTAAATGTTACTTTATTATATGGAAACTCGGTCACCCAGAAATATTGCACTGTTGTTTGAACTATGCAATAACTGTATTCATGTAAATAATCCCATTCAAATAAACTGTGCCATTCACAGGAGCCGAGCTACTCGCCGGCATTGGTTTGGGACAACTGCATTGCCTGCTGTGTATGCGCAGCATTCACACGGCTGGGAGAGAGAGGGCATTTTTAATTGGAAAACAGGACTGTGAAACACAGAAATTATCAAGGTATTCCAGGGGAGGGGTTGTGCCTACAACTTTCCTTGTTTGAAGCTGCCAAGTTTGATGTTCAGCGTTTTCAAATTCACACAAATAAATAGCTATATCTAAGGAGTCAACTGGCAACGGAGGCAGCACAAAACTCCCTTGGATTTTAGTAGGGGTTACAGAAATATTGGGGCTGTACGACTGGGCCCTCAGCAAAGAGATGAAATACAGCTTTGGTGGGTTTTTATCTGTAGTTTGCCAAGATGCATAACAAATCTGCACTAAATCACAGCCTCAAAAGAATCCCAAACATAAAAACAGGAAAGCTATTGCATTATACAGGAATGCGCGACAGTTGCTTCAGAAGCAAGAATAAACAATATTTAAAAATGTATAAACACAGATGGAATATTTTTACCA
>NW_017728930.1:1735223-1738984 GCF_001723895.1 Crocodylus porosus
GATGAAATACAGCTTTGGTGGGTTTTTATCTGTAGTTTGCCAAGATGCATAACAAATCTGCACTAAATCACAGCCTCAAAAGAACTAAAGTGATGTGCATTTGGGATTTATTGGAGGATCTTTATTAAAAGCTAAAGAAATCCGAGATGAATATATTTTAAAAAAGGGAGAGAAACTAGGTCGGCATATAATGATTTTTTTTTTTTTTTTCCCAGGCTAGGAGGGAAAAAAAAGGAGTATGGGGAAAAAAAACCAAAATGAAAATCAAAGAGAATATGTATTCCAACGGCAACTGCTTGTGAAGTGCCTCCACCTTTATGTTAACAGCTGCTGGAGCTGCAGTGTGGACACGGGGATGTTCAACCTCCTGATCCAAGCCTATTAAGACTAGGGCTGTTTCATGCAGGCTGCAGGGCACCCCGACCAGCACGCTGGAGCCGGGTCCCAATCTCCCGTCTGATTAAGTGCAAGGCTCTGCCTAGAATCTTTCCCAGGGTCGAAACCAAAGGAGGGGGATCTCTCTACTGGATCACTGACGTGTGCCTTGCATTGCAGGCCTCTGGCCGCTTTCCGGGTGCAAACTTAATATACAAAACAGCACTTGTCCATCATCCGTTCATATAAAAATTGCTAACTGCAATTGGAGGGAATCGTTCATTTTGTGTCATAACCCATCTTAACAACTTCCCGTGATAATGACGGTCACAATGGTTGCGAGAGCTGGTGCTCAATTAGTAAGAGTGATTGAAAAGCCTTGCTGCGTCATTAGTATTAATATGACTAATCAAGCTGACACAGGAACACACACTCCTCCGCGTGCTCTTCTCCGCTTCTCGGTTTCATTGCCTGGAAGTTGTGGGGATGCTGAAATGGCTTTGGGTGAGGTTGGATGATAGCAGCAGGGGAAGGGAGAACAGGCAGAAATAAGTCACCGCTGAAACGCAACAGGTCCGAGTGTACATGTTGAGTTGTGTTTTCAGAAGTGCTCTCGCTTCCCAGCTGCCACCGAGAACAAAGGAAGCTGCTGAGCCATTACGGTCTGGTACCAGCCTAGCTACCTTGGTCGGGGATGTGAGTATTTGTCAACATACCCTTGTCCCCAAAAAACCCTAGTTAGGGATGTGCTGAGACCAGCACAGCTTATTTCACTTGGCCAAGCTAGAAGAAACCAGACTAGAATAAGCCCACTTCGCCCAATAGAAACTCTTCTGCATTCCTGGAGTTTTCTTGCTTTAATTAGGCTGTGCAGAAAAAAAAATTTTCATTCCTTTTTCCCTTTTAACCGGCCTTCCCCCCCCCGTTTTGTGGATCTCTGCTGGGAAAGATTTTGCTGCTTTGTGTAGCTTCCCACTTTGCCCCCCTCCAAAGGTCTTATGCAAAATGCTGAGGAAACGGCCAGCTTGCAAAACAAAGCGTGAATTTCCAGGCGTTGGCAATGCGAGGCTGTCTCTGCTCGCAACTGGGCCAATTTTTGCTGGAAAACAGGCCAGCTTTTTCATGTTAAAAATGTGAGTGGCAGCATTGAAATAGGCCCATTTTTGAGCTCATTAGCAAAAATGGAAAGGAAAAAAACCACCTCTTTGCAACCGCACAAACAGAGGGCAGGGACGGGGAACCCACTGCACTTATGCTGCCTGGGCAATTAGGTAATTTTATTATGATTATTTCAGGCCTTTCTCTCTGCCAGCTTCAAGACCCAATATTGGTATGAGGGAAAAGCTCAGCGCGGAGCCTGGGGCCCACTCAGATGGCCCTGCATCCTGCACGGCTTGGTTGAACCGCCTAGTAAACCAATATGCAAATACCTTAGCAATTGCTCATAGTCTAATGTTGCTTTTTTTACTTTAATTGGACTCATTAAGAGAACCCTGCATGGGGGTGGATGTTTGGAGTTGGAGGGCCTAATCCTGTTGGATGCTGGGCACCTTTTGGGGGGCTGCTAGTCCTGTGCAGTTCCTACTGGAGTGAAGGGGGCTCAACTCACAGATGGGAGCCTTGCGCGAGGGAAATGCTTGAGGAGAAATAAGACTTATCCTCCCTTTTCCACCACTCTCAAATCACTTTGCTGGCTTATGTGATGTTAACCAAGTTGATCCTGGCCTTGTAGGAAAAGAGAGGATTTCTGCTTCTCCAGGGTGGGTTGACCACAACTTTGATCGCTCCAAATCATGAACTACAAGACAGGTCTTTCACCGACATTTCCACAACGGCTCAGTAAAAACAGTTCAGAATAAAGTGGAAGTAAATCAGATTAATTAAGGACTGAATTAAGAAGCTGCTGGGGATGAATCTAAGCAACACTGTTTTTAAGGGTGTGATATATTTTTTTAAAGTTAGCATTTGAAGTCCTTACTTACAAAATTAATCTTTGTTGGGAGATTTGTGATAAGGAGATGAATTAAATCTTCTGCACTTCAAAGGGACCGAAGGGATGTGTAGCTATTCTGTTTACATTGGCTTGTTTCATTTGTTGATAATAGTATCACGCAGCTGAGGCTCTCCAGAGGGGCTGGGGATAGCGCACGACCCCGTTTTGGGGTGCTGGAAGGGGAACACCTTGAAGAAGCTGATTTTTACAGGGAAGGAGACCCGCGCTTTTTGAAAATTGGGTTCCCACCGATTCACAGAGCCATTATGAATGCCTAGCCTCATCTCCTGCGGAGCACATGCCCTAGAAATCCACCCAACTCTTCTGCTGCGAGCCCATAATTTCCGGCTCTGCTTGGGCAGATCTCCCCGAAAGACATCGGGCTTTGAAGTAAGATCTCAGGTGAGGGAGAATCCTCGATTAAGCTGTTGCAATGGCTGATTACCCTCACCATGAAAAATGTGCAGCTGACTTCTTCCCTTAACCCATCTCCGTTTCTTATTCCAACCTAGGCAACACACTGGGACATCCGAAACCACTCATCCTTGGTAATGGCTTTGGCATGTGTTGATCCAGCATCTTTCATAATTTGCTTTGTATAACATTGCAGAGGCCTCGCTGCCAGGCCAGCATCCAGTGCTTGGCCCTAGAGTGAGAGCAAGAGAAACCAGAAGACAAGTTGTTAAGATGTTATCCTTGCAAATTTTGCTCAAGAGCTTCTGATATGTCATTAGTGCTGGGCACAGCGTGGTACTGATATCTTTGGTGCTAGGCAAGAGAGGTATTTGTCTACGAGTCCTGGCGCACAGTCATCTGGCCGGTGATGTAAAATGGCATCGCGTCCCTGTTAAGTCAATGCAGTCATATGAGCCGTTCGAACAACTCGCGGTAGATGCACAGCAAAGAGGAAAATCGCATCCTCTTGCTAGGTAAGAACTTCCCAGCACGTACTTGAAAGAAAATGGGGCAAGCGATTCGCTTCAAGGATCCTGTCTCCCAGGACTATGAAACTTGTTCTGCCAAGCTGGGATCTTGGAGATCAAAAGGCCTGAACAGCTTTTAAAGGGAACTCTCCCTGCAGCAGAGGAGAGATGCTGTTTGTGAGCTGAGGAAAGGACCATGCCTGACAGACCTGATGTGCCTCAGGGGCCTGTAGGAAGCTTAGACCTGCCAGCATCTCCATATGGAAGAAGTTTAAGTACCTTATAACTGAGATGTACTTATACTGTGCTCTGGTGCATCCAAACCTCTAGTCTCTGGAATGATTTTGCTTTAATTCAATAGCACTGTGCTTTCGGGAGACCCATCACCCACTGTGTTAACCCTTGCCATTCATTGCTCTTTGAAGGAACGGAGCTGCAAGGACTGCACCTAAGTGCATGCTTGATACCAG
>NW_017728931.1:0-6288 GCF_001723895.1 Crocodylus porosus
AAATACTTGCCACTTTGCACAGGCCTACTGTTTAACAGGAAACTCAAAACCAGGCTGCCAAATCTTGTGGATGATGCTCATCATAATGAAAAGTAAGACATATGAAAAGTAAGACATATGAAAATATTTTTAAAAACTCAACAAACTTAAACAAAAATGGTACTAAGGGAGGGGTTGCAGGGAGTTATCACAACTGCACAGCAAAGATATGGTGCTTATTTTAGATAAATAAACGTAGAAACAAGAAGTACTCTAGAAAGAAGAGAGAAAAATCTTCCTATCAGTAGTTCAGGTTATTTCCTTAGAGTGTTCATTTGTTAGATTTACTGTCTCTTGTTTGTGAGTCTTTACACCAGGGGAAGCTTCCTTATTTTCAATGGGGACGTGTTTGGAAAACCACAGTTACAAGGGCAGCTTTGACAGAGCAAAGTGGCTCCACCTGGATGAAGAAGGGTTTTTGGTCAAAGAAGGGGTTTCTGCTGACTGTGGAATGGGGGATAGGCTAGGGGTATAGCTAATTGTCTGGGCAGGTATGTGTGTGTGTGCGCGCGTGTGTGTTGCAGGTGACACTCGTTAATTAACCGGAACACTGAGGCTTGGGGAGGGTCTGGAATCTCCGCTCCATCAGGCAGCTGGCAGAAGAGAGCTTTTAAAATCTCCCCACTCTGTCAAAGGGTGGGAAAGGTAGTAGTGCTGACACAGCTTCAGAGGACTGGGGATGTGAAGAGAATTCAGAAGACAGATGGAAAAGCATGATAAATGTTTTGCTTACGAAGATATTTTCACAATGTCTCCAAGCTGTGGGGTTAGCAGTCTTACAAATACATTCTTGGGTGCATCCTGTTTGTAATGTGCACATGTGCAAATGTGTGTGTGTATGTGTGCCAAGTTTATTCTTGTATTTAAACAAGCATTTCACTGGTTAAAAGAATTAGACAAATGTAAATGGCCTGGTAAGTTGTGAGCAAGCTTGGACAAGTGCATGCTATTAAATGGGCTTTAATAAGGTCTGGAAGTGACTGGCTAAAACAGTTCCACTATCTGGGAAGGAAGGTAGCTAGGATCACTGCATAGTGCAGATGTACAGTCTGGATAAGATCTGGAAAGTTGGGGTATGTGGCCCCTAAACTTCCTGGTATCATTTTCCTTTTAGGTAAACATGCAGATAAAGACATCTAAATTATCTTAAAAAAGAATTTCTGGTATGTCTCCAGACGAAGAGAAATATGTGCAGTTTAAAATTACTTCCATGTTTAATTATATCAGGACAATGACAGGAAAGAACAGAATATAAATTTCTGTAAGAAACTCTGGAATGAGGATGTATATGTGTCCTCTCACAGGCTTCCCCAGCTTTGAGAACAAAACGGCTGCCAGTGTCTGCATACAGGGAGACTGTTTCAAAACATAACAAACCAGGTCAAAACAAATATAAAAGCATCATTTTTATTACCATATACACTACATTTTCTTTTCACATGTCATATTTATTTCTTAGGTATTGTTATTTTCCAAAACAGTAAGACAAACAGGGAACAAATGGCTGTGCAGGGAGTACAGCCAAAATTGTTTGTGATTGACACAGGGAAGCAAAGAACTAGTAATTAGTTTGGGTTACTCCATCAACATTTATTTGTGTTTCTGGCCCTAGCTAGTATATGTTTATTGCAAACATGCCTTCTGGAGTCAGTAATGGACTTTCTTGGGTGTAACCTCCAAGAGGTACCCCTCTCTAATTGAAGGGATCAAAGCAGGTGCACAAGCGCTGTGGGAGGTATAGGGACTCTCCTCCCCCTATACAGCCGAGCCAAACCACCAATGGGGACTTAACCACATACCTTTTAATGAGGGAACAATACTGGGAACATAACAGGCATAAATCAGAGGGTATAGTGGACACTACAGTGCCCCAAGGGGGCAGGATTTGACAAAGGTTAGACACTTACAATCATTGACAAAAGACAGGGTTAACAAAATATAAAACACAAACAGCAAAGCAAACAATACTAGTTGGTGAAATATAAAAAAAGGCACAATATACAAAATGTCAAATGACAAGGAACTATAGGGCCTATGTACCTGGAGAGGGAGAAAGCACAATGGCCCTTTTTCCCTGCAAAAAGACTTGCTTCTTGTTATCTCACTCACCCCAAGTCATTTCAGCTGGGACTTAAACCCACATCGCTGGCAGGAACACTGCCACACAACCAACACTGGTAGCAGCGCTCTAGCCTGCTAGGGGTCTTGACCTTCCCAAAGCCCCGGCCTCATGTCCAGCTGCCTGGCCTCTGATTGGAGGAGCTGGAAGCAGAGCTGGGAACCTCTCAGGTCACTGCTCAGATCCTTCCTGGAGCTGGGGAGCCTCTCCTGCTGGCTGCAGCCTCTCCCAGGGGATCCTGGAGCCCAGCGGGGAGTCTCTCCTGCCAGCCACAGGCCGCGCTGCTGAGGGTCCCACTGCTGCCTGTCCCACTCTTTCAGGCTCTTCTGCAGCACTGCTCCTGCCCCACTGGCTCAGCTCTTGCCAGCTCTGTGAAGCTCCTTCCTTGAGGTCCCTCACTGGTTTCCCCTGAGTCAGCCACGCTGCCCCTTTTATATGGAGAGCACAGAATATGAAAGACAAGGCCCTGTGTATGAAGAAACTAGGTATGCCAAGGCCACCATGAAGGAATGCTAAACCTGGAGGTGAGAGAATTTTAAAGCAGCAGTGTATAAACACATTTTCTCCCTGTGCTTTGTTTCTAGTATTGAAACAAATAATATTCCTTGGGTCTGAAGAAAATTGTCAAGTCATTCACTCTATTCCCTCCAAATTACAGGGCACATCATGAGATGCTATGTCAATGTAGCATTGGCAGGCACAAACCATGATGCTGGTTCTACATCGCCATAGTGATGAGCTGCCTCCCTATAGCATGTTACTACAGTGATATAGTTGCTAAAAATAACCATACACTGCTGGGATGGCGCAGTAGCAACTGTTTCTGCACCATCATTTAGTACTTCCTAAAGCAAGTACTAAATGATGGCGCAGTAACAACTGCGCAATGGGGGGCATGTGTAGATGTGCCCATTGGCTCCAGAGGGGAAGATAGGGAAGATCATGCCTGCTAAACTCAGTCAAACTTGTTAAATATGAATGATTAAGCAGGCAGGGTAATTCAGTCCAGTGCTCAGTCTAGGAGTGGGAAAATTGTGGGATACCATTTTAGAAGAAATAAGAGCAAGAGAGTCCAGAGAAGAGCCACATGCATGATCAGAGGTCAGGAAAACAGACTTTACAATGACAGACTGAGAGCCATGGGGCTCTTTAGCCTGGAAGAATGCAGGCTCGGATGATCTGATGGCCACCTATGAGTTTATCGGGGTGACCACCAGTATCTGGGGGGAACGTTTGTTCACCAGAGAGCCCCAAGGGATGACGAGGTCGAATGGTCATAAACTACTGTGAGACCGTTTCAGGCTGGACATAAGGAAGAATTTCTTTACTGTCCGAGCCCCCAAGGTCCGGAACAGTCTGCCAGCGGAGGTGGTTCAAGCACCTACATTGAACACCTTCAAGAGTAAATTGGATGCTTATCTTGCTGGGATCCTATGACCCCAGCTGACTTCCTGCCCTTTGGGAGGGGGGCTGGATTCGATGATCTCCCGAGGTCCCTTCCAGCCCTAATGTCTATGAAATCTATGAAATCTAAGATGCCTGATCACCCACAGCAGTGTATGTCGAGAGCCCAGAAAGGGGACAGGTGCAACTAGCCTGTCAACTGTGACATCATTATCATCTTATGAAAAGATGTTGATATAGGAGCACAAACCTTAGTTTGCTGAGGATTAACCTTAATATACTTAGCCTTCTGTGAGGAATTTGACTCAGTGTGGCCTTGAACTCTGATGAAAGTTATCACTGCATAACTTGTAGGCTGCACTGATTAAAAATTGGATAATCTGAAAAAGAATTGGCAAGTGGGAAATCATTGTCCAGTGGGGGCCCTTCTTCTTCAGGTTCTGCAGGGAGGAAGTTCTTGGCCCAATGTTATTTGAAAGGCTTGTCACAGATCAGGAAGAAAATATAAAACCAGTGCTAGGCAATTCTGAAGATGACAAATATGTTAAGAGGGGTAGAAAACGATGAGATGAAGTCACTTTCACAGCGGGCATGTCTATATGTGCTAATAATTTGCATTAGGCTTACTGTACAGTAAAATACTGCACTGTAAGCCTTCCCCAGGAGCACAGCTACATGTGTAACCTGTTGGGAACAGATTTCCTCCTAATGGGAGCAGCCCGATACAGAGCTCTAGGCTTCCCTGGCTGCTATCCCAAGGGCTGGCAAGGGACATGTGACCTGTCCCAAAGCACATGGGAACAGGAGAGCTCTGCCAACTGCAGCAGCAGATGTCTCCTGACCTTGTGAACATCAGGAGGGGACCTGATGTGCACGGGGCCAGAAAACAGCTGCCCCTACAGTGAGCAGAGCTCTCCTGACCCTGTGTTCATCAGAACACATAGCTGCCAGTAAGCCCCCTGCTGGCCATGGCTCCCCTGCTGGCCGGTTTTCTGGGAGCTGTCCTGGGTGGGGGACAGCTGCCTGAGAGCCTCCTGCTGGGAAAGGGGGCACAGGGCTCACTTAGTACTGCTTTGCTTGTGTTCCTATCCCTGCCTGCCCCTGGAGCAGCTCTGCATGGCACAGCACAGAGCTTCCAGCTCTGGAAAGTGATCACAGGCTGGGGAATTTACTCATATTTGCTCCCAGTCAGCATCTAAATGAGCACTACTGTGCAGTAACTACTGCACAATTAATCCAGTACCTGTATGGTGTGAGGAGATAAGCAGATAATAAAGGCAGGTTCAGGCTTAGATTCAGCCTCTCCTTGCCTGGTTCCTCCTCTATCCCTATCCTGCCTGCACCATCTGCAAGGAGGTAAACCCTGTAATAAAGAAATAATTTTTTTAAATACGATGCAATACGATGCTTCTCAATTCACAGAATTATGGAGGGGTGCCTTGAGTCTAAAAAGATTGAGAACGACTGAGTTAAGGCTGTGACTCCAGAGCTTTGAGGTGCTGAATCCTGGTTTGGACTTTAGCCTAAGGCTGCCTCTAGTCTACCCAGCTGGGTGTGGATACTTGGTCTCTTGGACAGGGAAGTCAGAGGTGTGTGGCTGCTACATCACTCCATTGTGGGCTGCTGGCTACAGAAACTGGTGTGCCTAAATCACAGTAGCTCAATGGGGCTTTAGGGCTGGGGAAACTTGGACTTTAAAAAGGAGGTAAAAAACTGAATTCTTCAGAAAGAAGATGAGGAATGATTCAAAGTCTCAAAAATGCCTTATAATGAAAACACTAATGAAGCTCAGTCATTCTGGTTTAGTAAAGAGGAAGTGAAGGGATGACTTGATCATGATTAATAAATTTCTTTATAAAAAGATTTATTGTAGTGGAAGGCTTTTTGATTTTTCAGAAAAAACATAAGATATGGTAGCTGGAGAGTGAAGCTAGACAAGTTCAGAATAGAAATAAAGAGTATTTTTTTTGCAATGAGGGTAAATAACTTAAAAAAAATATACAGAGGATATTCCAATCAACAGGATGTTTTTCTAAAAGATATACATTAGTTAACTATGTTAAGTGAGTGAAGAACATTATAAAATGTTTGGCCTTATAATCGTAAACTAATCACATGGAAAATGCGCCATTGTGCAACCGGAAATTGTAGGCCACAGGCAAAAACTTCTTGGTAAAATTCTCTGGCCTGTGTTAAGCAGAAGGTCACATTAGGTTATCATCATAGTTCCTTCTGACCTTAAAACTTATGCCTCCATGACCATTTGTGATCTTGTAATAATATAAAAAGCCCGAATCAGCAAAAAGATAGTTTTACCTGTGGACATGTTGGTAAAGCAGCAATTGAAAAAACTTGCCCAGACTAAAAGACCTCAACACTTGATAAATGGAAACAAAACACAGTTCATATGGAAAGATGTGGAAAACCAGAGCTAAATAAAAGAAAAATAAAGTTATTGTATATCCAGAGGCTGTCAAGGTTTACTGGCAGTATATCTCAAAATATTTTGCCTGAAAATGTAAATATTCCAATTTTCAGGTATAATATTTAAAAAATCTATTGAAAGCAGAAATTTGCACAAAATTTGTTTGTGGGATGATTCAGTTTTTTTGTGGAAAAAGAGTTCTGGTGGAAAATATTTGACCAGCTCTAATTGGACTGATGGCCACCTATAAGTTTATCAGGGGTGACCACCAAGATCTGGGGGAACATCTGTTCACCAGAGC
>NW_017728931.1:6574-11784 GCF_001723895.1 Crocodylus porosus
CCAGCTGACTTCCTGCCCTTTGGGCAGGGGGCTGGACTCGATGATCTCCCGAGGTCCCTTCCAGCCCTAATGTCTATGAAATCTATGGACTTAATTTAGGAACAATGCTCCATACATATACTGATGTGCCAGTAGGTGGCACTCTATTAACTATCTAAACACCCACACAGATAAGGCACAAATATTTATTCCTTTTATGGTGCTCCCACTGTTTTGCTGTTAGAGGGGAAAACTCAGAAAGTAATTGAAAAGAAATATTAATATTGCAGTACTAGGGAAGTAAGTAGTAGAGAATTATGTTAGTTGTGCCGAAACAGATTTTTTTTGTTTGCAAGGAAACAAAAGTCTATTTGTTCCTAGATGTCAGTCTGTTGTGCAGATGAAGCTATGTGAAGAATTTGTATCATATCAGGAATTCAAGGGCTTGATGCCTTATTTACACTGCTGTACTCTATGAAAACACCCATCAAACTGCAAGCTAAAATGTATCTGTTTGTGGATGTTCATATATCCTATTTACTTAAATGTAAGATGACCCTGATTATAAGATGACCCCCAATAATTAGATTCTGTATCTGGAAAATTTATAAATTTGTTATAATTTTTCAGATATTTTCCAGATATAGAATCTAATTTTAGAGGTTTGTCTTGAATTTTCCCCCTCCCCATTGATACAGCAGGGAAAATAAATCTGGGTAAGTTAGGTGGCCCCTGGCCCTCTTTTCCTCTAACTTCTTTCCCCTGCAGCCCCTTCCCCATTCCTATCAGGCCCTGTTCTCCCTAAGCACATGGAAATGAGAATTAAAATTGAAATAAACATATAGGCAAATTACTTTGAGTACCTGTTGACTTTGTTTATCCAGAACTGATATGTTTTACCTTTTTTGGAAACTGCTGCAAGTTTTAGTACAGGTACTCCATAAACAGCACTTTTTATAGTACAAATTTAAAAAAAAATGTATTCCAGGCCAAATTAGCCAAAACTAATTCTAAATCTGAGAATCCAGAACCATAACTGGCCCAGTACAGGCAAACATCCTCCACCCCCATCTGGGGCTTCAAATGCTTCCAAAGCCTTTGGCGGGCATCCTACTTGCAGATCCAAGCCCAGAGGTTTGGGGTTTGGATGTGGGTCACTTAACGAATTTTGGTGAGGTGTTGAGGACTACACACATAAAATCTTTTAGAAGATATCATTTTAACAAATTATAGATAAAAAACCCAAATCATATACTAAAAATCAAACATCTAATATAACATATATTAATGGGGTTTTTTGAGCAGCGTATATAGAGGCTACTGAATAAAGTCTTAGTCCTGTATATTGTGTCTGGGAGGGTGTAGGTGTAGGTGTATAGATGGCTGGGGTGGAAAGAAGGCAGGGGAGTGCAGTGGGTGCATGCAGCAGAGCTCACTCGGCTGGTGTGGTATGATGCAGCTGCAGGTGCAGTCCATGCCCCCCTCCCTCCCTGCCCCCCCTAATCTGGCTTACAGATGCCCCTGCACTGCTCTGCATGGGGTTGAGCCTTGCCTGATCCTGCCTGGGGCAGCCTGCACCTGTCAAAGCCCCAGCCAAAGCGCACAGCTTTCCAGTGGGGCTGCTGCGGTTGTGGCTGCAGCTGCCTGGGTACTGTTCAGCTCCCCCCACCTCCAGCAGCTCTTTCTCCTCCTGCTCCTGCTGTGCTGCTCCAGGCAGGGGAGAAACTGCACCTAGGCAGCTCTTGCCCCAGTAGATGGGGCTTTCAGCTCCCAGCCACCTTCTACCCACTTGGCTGCCTGGCACAATGGGCAGCTACCTGTGGGTGGTTGAGTTGGTGGAAGGTGACTGGGAGCTGGAGCCATGTTTGCTGGGGCACGAACCACACAGCTGCAGCTTCTCTCCCGCCTGTCTGGGTAGGTTGTGGCCCATGCCACCTGCTGCCCAGAGTGGCACAACAGGGGCAGGAAGAGGAGAAGGAGCCTCTGGATGTGGGGTGGGAGAAGCCAAGGACCACCTGGGTGGCTGCAACAGCAGTGGCAGCAGCCCTGCTGAAAGCTGTGCATGTTGGGGCTGGGCATGGGCACAGGTGGGAGTGCAATGCAGGCTGCCCTGGGAGGGAGCAGGCAAGGCTTGGCCTCATGGAGTGCTGTGGGGCAGCCGCAGGCTGGATACAATCAATTGGAAGGCCAGATGTGGCCTGCAGGCCATATTTTGCCCACCCCTCATCTAGTGGCTCACTGTGACTTGAAAAAGAGTCAGTGTTGAGGGGGACTCAGCACAGTGGACACTAGGGTGTGACTTATGGGGGAGTTTGGGTGGGGGGCTGAGTCCCCTCATAAGACATGAAAGCCCCTTGTAAGATTTTAAAATCATAACTGGGGTGGGGGAGGGTGTCTCTGATTGGATTGCTCCTTCCAATGAACCAGTTTAATTTGTTTTGCAGGACTGCCCCCCTGCCGGCCCTGAGTCAAACTAATTCAGACCTTGATGGACACTACCCCAGTGCCTATTTCCTGCTAGGTAAACTCTTGTGGTTTTTTTAAGGGCCACTGACAATCAGTATATTTACCCCATATAGGCCATGTGTGTTATAGTCATGTTTAGTGTTGGGTATATTTAATTTATTTCATAGTTGTTTTCCATTATTGAGCACATGCTGCCTTTGGCAGAAGTTTAATGATAAACAATGTATTTAATAAGGTTTCCTTGTATATGAATGTCAGACGAGGACATTTTCCTTGTTCATCTGATATCTGAGTAAATATAGCAATAGAAAAACTTAAATGATACTTCCGGCTACTGGCACCAGAGAGGGTCTTGATTTGAATCCAGAAAAGGAAAAGATAAAGGCTTGTGACTCTGAGTCGTTAATCGAGCTCCTTTTATCTACAAAGTCCAGTGAGCCAGTGGAATTTCACTTTGTAAATCACTCCAGTGCTTTGGAGCTTAATTTACTGATACAGACAATTACTGCTAAAACTGCCACGTCAGACATTTCTCTCAACTGTTTTTTTTCTATGCTGTGTTTGGTGTGTTCTGTTCAGACCTGAAGAAGAATGTATTTTATTCAAAAGCTTGTCTAACTCTATCCCTACTGTACAGTTGGGTCAATAAAAGATATCATCCTAAGAAGTCATGTCTCTTGCTTAAAACAAAACATTTTTCCTGACCAATTTTTTTAAAGGACATAATGGGGTGGGGGAAGTCTTGTCAGCCCAGATAAAAGTATTATCCTTTCAAGCATAGTTAGAACCAGTTTTCTGCTCTGCGTATTATCTAGGATCCTAGCAGACTCTCCTCCCCCACGCCCAGCTCTCATGAGGGGAG
This sequence comes from Crocodylus porosus, assembly GCF_001723895.1. Lineage (NCBI taxonomy): Eukaryota > Metazoa > Chordata > Crocodylia > Crocodylidae > Crocodylus > Crocodylus porosus. The sequence continues at coordinate 9,882 of NW_017728931.1, forward strand.
AAGTACATGGCCATGATCAAAGCTGTTTTCCTTTCCCTCTCCCTCTCCACTTCTGAAGTCTGTCAGTCACTGCTAAATGCTGAGATTATGACAACACAGGTAAATTGCCCCTGTAAGCAGTGGTTGAGTGGTGGGATTGTGACATCAGAAACAGGAATGTATCTGAGGAGAGAGGGGGCTGACTTTTAATGAACAAAGATATATTGTAAATCTATAGTAGTCCATTTTACATTAACCAATTTGCTCTTAATAAGGTCAAAGAATAACAATAAAATAGAAATCATATAACAATAATTGCCTTGATTATTGCTCTCCTCCCCTGAGATACACTGAGTGGAGTACCGTACTTTCCTTCCTTGCATGTGTTTGCCTGTTTTATGTCATACTATAGTGACAGGCACATTATAAATAGCTAGATAGGTAAGAAAAAGGAGAGCACATGTTCTGGATTTGCATGTAAACTCCTGCCTATGGCACAATGTCATTGGAGTGGTTGTGTAATGTAAATACAGTGTATGCTAAATTGCCAGCACAGTGTCTCATCTCCCTATGGAATAACATTTTTGGGTCCGATTCCTTCTCATGCTGTTTATAAGCACCCAGGAGCTCCGCAGGTTTGGAGTATTACAGATTACTGCTGAACAAATGCACCCTGGCTTTTGGATACACCCTTGGATAGTAGGGGAAGAACAAGTCAAGGTATAGAAATCATCCTGAACAATTTACACCTAGATAGTAAGCATTGCCCTGAGCAGGGTGAAAGGGCTGGCGATGGCTTGCAAGCCTGTCAGTAAGCAAGCACAGCAGCAGCCTGGGGGAGACTGGAGTAAGTTGGGAGGATGATGAAGGGTTGAGAGATTGGGGTGATGGGAGAGAAATGGCAATGCAGTGGTGTGCAATCCTCTGGCCCCGCAGCCTGGCTGAACACTGAAAGGTTGGTGTACAGGCTGGATCCTGTGCAGATTTGGCGTGTGGCATTGGCCTGTGGGTGTGACCAGCAGCCCAGTCTGACAGCTACACACCGGCCTGGCCCTGCATATGCCTGATCTAGTATCCAGACCTGTGTAATTTGGTCTGGGGGCTCCCCATGGCGTGGGAAATGTAGCCTCCTTCCCCTGCCCTACCCTTCTTCCCTCTGCCACACTTCCAGGCCCGTAGGTTGCCCTGAGGACCAGATGAGATGGCCCCATGCCCAGAGTTCGAATTACACTTTGACTCTTGCCGGGTCTGCTAAAAAAATTAAATCAGTTCATTGATGAACAAGTCCACCAAAGTGAAAGAGTAGTCTGATTGGAGACCCCCCAGGCTATAATTTTCAAATCTTACAGGGGGGGGCTCTTGCCTTGTGTGGGGGACTCAGTGCTCTCACCCCCCCAACCCACACCCTGTCCACTCCCAGAGCCTGCGTACCACTGGCGCAGGGGGGCTGTACAGGGATGCCTGTGGGATAGTGGCAGACAAGCTTCTTTGGATGGGTGTGTTATGTTTTATTAGATTGAGCTGTTGGGAAAAAGTTCTTGCAAGCTTCTGGGCACAAGCCTCCTTCTTCCGGCACAGGGAGCCTCTGCTGCCCATTCTCCAGGGCATGGTGGGAAGGCTTCAAGGGTGCTGGGGTGAGGTAGGAAAGCGCCTGGCAGAGGAGGGCAGGGAAGCTGCACAGGGATGCCTGGGGGGTGGTGGCAGTGAAGCTTCTTTGGGTAGACGTGATATCTTTTATTAGGCGGAGTTGTTGGGAAAAAGTTCTCGCAAGGTTTTGGGCACAGGGAGCCCCCGCAAGGCATGAAAGCCGGGGCACGGCGGGGAGGCTTCGCGGGTGCGGTGGGCAGAGGCGGACTGGAGGCGCGAGCCAGGCCGAGGAGGAGCGGAGGAGAGCGCCCGGGGCGGAGCAGGGGGCAGGCGGGTG
>NW_017728931.1:11902-16270 GCF_001723895.1 Crocodylus porosus
GCCGCCCCGCCTGCCCCGGCCCCTTCCCCGCCCCTCTGTGCCGGCGGCAGGGGCCGGGAAGGCAGCGCCCAGCACACCTCGGCCAGGGCAGCGCCTGGTGGCATGGGCAGCAGGTGGCACGGGCCACCACGTCGCCGGGCGGGAGACAAGCTGCAGCCAGGCTGGGTCAGGGCCTCGCACAGGGCATGAGTTGAGGGGGAGCTCGGGGGTTGAGCGCCCACCCCTCTGAGGAGACCGGCGGGCACGGAAGGTCTCCCGTGGAACGGGCGCTGCGAGGCGGTCACCTGCACGGAGCAGTCCCTCCCGGTGCCACACAGTGACCCTCACAGATGGTGGCCACATGCTGAAGTGCCGGGATCGCGCCGCGTGCCGCTTTAGTGGCCAAACTCTCAATCCCTAAAACTAGGGAAAACAACTGTACCTAGCCGCTCAGCTGTGTCCCTCGTCCCGCTCCCTTCAGTGGTGCATGGGTGACCGGTGCCACCCTAGTCAGGGGGAGCATGTGTTCCCCCAGCAACCTGAGTGGCAACGATTGCCTGAGCGGTGAGTGCAGCCTGTCAGGGTGCACGTGCATCCCCGTGCACCCCCTGCGCGTTGCCACTGCTGAGTGGTGCCAACTTCTCACACTTTATCAGGCTGCTGCAGGTGGGGTGGGGGAGTGCAGGCCAAGGCCAAGCCACATTTGGCATGGACTGGGCTGCAGTGCCCAGTAGGCTGCCTGCCCCACTTGCCACATGAGGGGGACTATGCTGAGCAGGTTGGGGCTGGCATGCCTATCTGCCTGGTCGCCATACTGGAGTATCTCACAACTGAGATCCTGGAGCTGGTGGTAATGTGGCGCAGGATAACAAGCACCAGCAGGGGAAGTTGAGCTTAGATATTAGGAGAAACAGTCTCACTAGAAGGGTAGTAAAGCACTGGAACAGGTTCCCCAGAGAGGTTGGAAAGTCTCCATAGTCTCTTGGAGGTTTTTAAGACCCAAGCAGACAAAGCCCTGGCCAAGATGACATAGTTGGGGCTGGTCCTGTTTGAGCAGGGGGTTGGACTAGATGATATCCCGAGGTCCTTTCCAGCCCTCTTTTTCTATGATTTCATGATTGTAAGGTGCGTGTCATCCTCCACACCACCCAGCACTGGCCACCCGCCGCAAGAAGGCGCTCAAGAAGCTGCTAGCCAAAGTGCTGATCACATAGGGTGGCATCCTGCCCAGCATCCAGGCGGTGCTGTTGCCCAAGAAGACTGAGAGCCACAAAGTCAAGGCCAAGTAAAGCCAGCCAGGAAGAGACGATCTGTCCTTTCACCTTCTAAACAGAATCCTGTCTGGTCTGCTCCGAGTCAGCCCCTTGTCAAGCTCATCTGTTTTCTTCTTCTGCTGACTTGCAAGGCCCTTTGCCTTCTCTTCCCCCTAAACACATGTCCCGAAGCAAGAGCAGATCCAGGATTGTTCTGACAGGGGGTTGTGGGAGCAGTGACAGGTGCTACATGGATGGATGTATCCCAGCTCCCTCACCCCAGGCAGACAGACTGTGGGAACAGCAGTGGGGACTTTTTATTAAGTCTGCAAATCAGGTAAGACACTCATTCCACATTCCCGCTTCCCCTCCTCCAGTTCTCATTACCCTCCTACCCTCTCCCTTCCCCTTCATCCACAGCAGCATGTCCCCTCCCTCTCCTTCCTTTTGCCTTTTCCTCCATCTGCTACTGCTGCTGTCCCAGGATGAGGGGGGGGGGGGGGTTCCTAAGCAGCTCCTGTTCCTGGCTCAGCAGAGGACAGGATCTCCTTTCTGCCCAGTCCTTGGGGCATTCTTCCACCATTACTTTTCCCTGCTGAGCCTGGCTGCAGGGGCTCTGGAACCCCTTCCCCAACAGCCCTCTCAAACCACAACTCTCCCAATTCATGTCACAGTGGGGAGGGCTCGAGGGCCACTCCAGCCAGGCTCAGCAGAGGATGGTGGCAGGCAAGCTGGACAGCTGCACTAGTTCCTGTCCTGGCAGGGAAAACTCCGGGAACCAGGCAGAGGAGAAGCCTTGTGTTGCTGCTGCTGTCCCTGACAGGAGCAAGTATGAATGGCTTTGGATTCCCCTGAGTCAGTTAGGGACAGTGGCAGCAGCAGGGTGCCTGTGCTGCTGAGGACAGAGGGGAAGGAAGGGGGTGCCGAGAGCAAGGGATGGGATTTTAACTTGATTTTGGACTTAAAAAATCCCCACCACTGCTCCCAGTACAGTCCAAAAAGGTGTGTGTGTCTGCACTACTGAACCTCCTTTAGATTCACCCCTGCCCCTAAGTCCTGTATCTTCTCTTTCAGGTCCCCTTAGCTTATTGCCCTTGAGTCCCCTATTGTACCATAGACTTAGCTCCTCTACTCTCCAGTCTTTAGCTTCTTCTGACGCACATACCCTGTTCTGAGCCCCCCCACCCTCTTCTAAATATTGTTTTTTATACTTAAGACTCATTCCACTTGCCTGCATTCCTTCTGTGTTTTTAATTTCCCCCATCACAAGCAACTTAGGGGACAGGCTTTTTGTGGTGAGTGGATTGGCAGAAAAGGAGTCATAACTCCATAAAGCCCTGCTTGTGCCACGTGAACAAACACTTCCTCTGCTCTCAGCAGACAAGAGGTGGGGCGGGGATATGCCAGAAGTTAGATTTTTTTTTTCCCCCTCGAGTCTGCTTTTTTTTTAATCTTACCATAATTTCCCTAGTTGATAATGGCTTTTCTGCTTGGCATGTTCCATCCCCTGGGACTGTAATCAGAACCAAGCAGGAGTGGAGTTGCCAGTATGTGTTGGAAGGACTCACACAGTAACACAGTTGCTGCAGGAAACGACGAAGGGAGTTAAGTAGGCGGCCCTCTTTCTGATACTGTTGGAGCTCTGTCATTTGTTTTTTGGCTAGTCTTTAGAGTGCACACTGGCTGTGTAGCACATGCTTGAATGTCAAGCCTGGCTGAAGAGTGCACAGGAAATTAAACCAATCCCACTATAATATTTGCATATGAGTTTGGGCAAATTGCGTAATTTTTCTGGGTCTCAGTCAGTTCATTTGTACAACAGGGCTATTCATATGTGCAAAGTACTTAGAAACCTTCAAATAGAAAAGGGCCTATCATTAGATATTTTTGAGTGATAGAAAAACTGAAGATGTGTTAACTCTGAGTGACTTTTGCTGGAGATTGGAGGAATAGTGGAACAGACCTTAGATTGTGAGCAAAAACATTTGTTTCAGATCCTAAATCTGACAACTTATTTGTTCTGCAACCTTGTATAAATCTTTGCTTCAACAGTCTCCTGTGTAAAATAGGGTTATAGATTGCTTTGAGGCTTACAGATTAAAATGTATTTCCATTTTAGTTTAAAAATATTATCATCTTAGGTTTTTCATTTAGTTTGTTATTTTTTGGCAGCTGCTTGAAACTAGGTACTGAACCACTGGAGCAATAAGAACTGGTTTTATTATTTCATCTCTACCCCTGCCCCTCACCACCATCTCTACAAGTGTATAAAAGACCCATATGTTGGGGCTGTAAGCACAGAAGAGGAGGCAGATGTCCTGTAGTGCTGCTTGTATTTGCTGAGCAGAGCATTCTCTTGCCTCCTGAGTTTGTTGCTGCACAGCTTGGAATTTCCTTGTTTTATTGAACTTTCTGTGAAGATCAGTAAATTCAGTTGAGGGATATAGCTGTTAACATTACATAAGAAACAAGAAGAGGCAAAATTCAAGTTGTGTATGCAGCTGCAACTCCTTCCTCTGTTGTATAGGCATTGTGAGGTAGTGTCTTACCGCTGCCTCACATACTTTCTCACATAATGCAGGCTCACATCCAACACTTCCATAAACAAAACCATAGCTGATGTATATATTTTATCTTCCCATTTAAAAAGTTCTCTGAAAGGATGCTGGAGCCCTTTTGAGATTGCTGCTAAACTGAGATAGGAGTGCATTGGGTTTCATGGTTTAGTTCAGGAGTTTTCAACCTTGTTTGGTTGGGGTACCCCTGGCAGCTAGTTGATCTAGTTTATGCTAGATAATCCTGCTTTTCATAACTGCTGCGTTTGCCTTTGGTAACTGTGACAGGGGTCCATCCCCAGGCCTGTCCCTCTGTCTCTGGGCTACCCACCCACCTACCTTGCCTACCATGCTTTGATCGAACAATAATTATGGTGTTACTCAGGTGCGAGGCTGCCCATTTACTACACTAATGCTAGAGGTCCCTGTCCACTGCTCCAAACTTCCCCTACATGGTGGCTCACACTTCACACATGGTAAATAACTGTTGACCTGCGCCTCAGAGCATTGGGTCTGCTCACCCCCTGTTGCTGCACCCCCCCGGCACTGGGGTCTGATCACCCCCTGTCGCTGCACCTCCC
>NW_017728931.1:16370-46078 GCF_001723895.1 Crocodylus porosus
CCCCAGCACTGGGGTCTCATCACCCCCTGTCACTGTGCCCCCCCTGGTGCTGGGGTTTGGCACAGTAGTATACTCCAGTGAGGCCTCCTCCTCTCCAGATAGCTTCAGTCTGGCTCACTAGGTACAACAATAACATAAATGTGAGCCCCTGGGCTATAACATAATACAAGTCATAAAAGACACACTCTGGTTCCTTAAAAACCCAAACAGCTCCTCATACATTGAGTATCACCCCAGCTCTGGGTACCTTATAGACACCTAGAGCCTCACTAGCTACAGCAGCACTGGCCAACAGCCACAGCACTCTTGGGTAGTTCTGCTATGCAAGAGCTCTCTTCCTCTGGCTGCTTGCCAAAGACCTCCTCTTGCCAGCCTCAGCCCTGGGTTTTATATGTGCCCAAAGGCCTATTTCCTTCCTGTCAACTGACTGGCTTGGGTGGTTGGGCTATTAACCCCTACCCTCCTGGTGCTTGTTGTTCCTGTAGACTTGGGTCTTAAGGGGGCAGCTCTGCCTCTTAGTAACAGGGCTAGGGTTCCCTGTTACAGTACGCTTTCTAGAAATTGATTCTTCAGACCATTCCTGCATAGTGTGATCTCCATTGGCTGGTTGCTGTTTGTTTTGCAGAGGTTGCCACACTTCAGGGGTGCTAAGTGCTTTTGAACACCTGCACAGAGGTTCCAAGACACACAGACAATATAACTATATTTTAATTTTTCAAGAAAATGAAGATGTAGGCAGCTTCAGACTGTTTTCTGTTTCAAATGAGATGCTACCTTCTGGTTTTCCCAGCCTCTGCTGGCACTGCATGGTGTTGGGGAGGTGGGTGGGGCTGCTTCCACCTAGTGTCTCCCAGGCTGCCATGTGCTGCAGGGTGGACAGGTGGGCAGGGCTGCTTCTGCCCAGGGTTGTCCGCTGTGTCAACAGAGACCAGCACTAGAGCCTCTGGCAGCACTGCCCACCAGCAGAGGCTATGGCCCAAGTGCGGCTTGCCCAGGTTCTGCTGCATGGTGCCACCACCTGCACCACCTATTTGCAGGCTGGATAAAATCAATTGGCAGGCCAGATCCAGCTTACAGGCCATATTTTTCCCACCCCTGGCCTAACCACTAAACTACATAGGCAGGCTCCCCCTTGGACTGTCTCTTCCTGGCCCAATGAATCTTGATTTCCTTTCTACCCAGTGGCCCATTTTTAACAGGAGAGAGGGGTGGGGATTGTCCTCTCCCCAGACTATTCAGTACCCTGCTGGCTGGTGGCCAAGGCACTCACTTGGGAGGTGGGAGATACGAGTTTGAGTCCCCTCAGTCTGAGTTGGGCATTGAGCCCATGTCCTACATCTTCTTTAGTACTCCTGTTTGAAAAGGGAGCTCTTCTAAGTACTTTGTAAGAACAGATGAAGACACCTACCTGTAGCAAAGGGTTCTGGTCAACCCTTGGACAGAGGTGCCCCTTGCAGCTCCAATTCAGGTACCTGAGCTCTGGAGAGGGCTGTGATTTCAAACATGGCTCAGTGTTCACTGTTTTTTGCTGGCTGGCTCTAGGTGACCATCCATACAGCCCGCAGGCCTTGCAAGAGAAGCCACTTAATTTTCCTTTGGTATATAAAACATGAACAAATTGTTAGAAACCAGAAATATTAGAAAGCCATGCATACAATTACAGGATGCTGCAATAGTTTTTCTGAACAGTTTGTCTTTTACCTTTCAAAAAAGCAAACATGATTTTTACTGTGGTAGTAATGTAAAAAGAATAGTCAACTGGTGTTCAGTGGTTAAAAAACAAATTTCCAGGCCCATTCTTTTCTGCCTTCTTATTTTGGAAGGCTAAGCTTTTCCCCTGTCCATTTTTTGGGGGCAGGATATTCTTGTCACATTGCCCAGATAGGGAGCAAACTGAAGTGAATGGGAGATTTTATTTCCTAGTTGTGCTTGGTATTTTCTCTTTTTGTCTCCCCTTTGTGACTAAAAATGAAGAGGATTTTTCAGGGAGTTGCTATGAATATCATTGAATGGTTTCCCAGTAGACCTGGCAAAACTCCACTGGTTGTGGAAAAAGAAATAGAACATCTACAGTAAGAGAGGTGTGTCTTCAGGGTCAGGCTAAGAACACCATCAGAAAGCACACCCTTTCCATCCCTCCCTGCATTGCACGTCACATCTGGAAATGAGGCAGCAAAGTCACCCTACTGGTACCAGTCACCACCTCTTTCTGGAGACAGAGAGCTGGAGAAGAGCAGAAGGGAGTGCTTCCCTGGGCAGCTTCCTTGCTTCAATTCCACATTTGGAGTGTGGGCAGGGCATGCTTCTCAGTGGTGCTTATAGGAGTGCTATAGACATCATGCCCTAAGGCAGTGGTTCTCAACCTTTTTTGGGTCAGGACCCATTTGTAAAAATCAGTGGCTAATCCAGACCCAGTTCCCCTCACTCCTGACATACTTCCCCCAGGCCACAGCCCCCTAGTGTGTGGGGCAGGGGTGGGTGTGTGGGTTCCATGAGGGGCCTCAACCAGCCCCTTGCAGGGTAAAACTCTGCCAGCCTACAAGGGAAAAGCCATGGTTTCCCACATTTTTCTCCTTTAAAGGAGAAAACATTTTTAAAGTTAGTTGATTCATTTTTAAAGCTTGTTCACAACCCTTTTATATATTCTTGTCACCCACTTTTTGGCCTCAACCCACAGTTTGAGAAACGGTGCCCTAAGGGACTTTTGGTGTGACCTTCACCCAGTGCCCACTGTAGACAGCGGGAACCTTTCTGTTGGCCTCAGGGCACGTTGAATCAGAACCCAAAAGTGCAGGCTACCCTTCTGGCTCCAGTTGCTGCAAACTGCAATGGGGCATTTTACCTCAGAAGAGGAGAGACACATTGTTCTTTGGATAGAGAGCAGAATACTAAACTTGTTCCAGTATGCACTGTACCTCACACCTGGGCAGGGTCCTTTAAGCATCCCAGAAAGCTGCCCAGCACTACATTAGTGAAGGCGTGGTATGATTGCTGTTCAGACTGTTGCCTTGGGGTACTTTCTGTATTGATAGTAAGCCCACCCTGATCAGATAGTTCTATGCTTCCACTTCAAGTACCGTTGAAGTCCAGCTACTGTTGAGTGTTTGCCTTTCTTCTGGGTCCTTACCTTTCTTCTGGGTGAGACCTTGGACTGGGATTTATTACAAATACTGAGCTAGAGTTAGCAGTTTTAATGCAATATGATTTCTGCTGAAAAACAGTACAACTGGGGTGGGGGCAAGTGTAATGTTTCCTTTCAACATAAAAGCCATGGTTCATGTACTACCTTCCCAGCCTTGTTATGAAAGGAAGAAGAGCTGCAGAGAAAAGAGCAGTGGGAGAGTGAGGGGAGTGTCACTGAGTGGGATTCTCCCTTCCAGAAAGCTGTGGGCAATTCACTTACAGTCAGGGAAGGATTAAGGTTGCTAAGCCTCAATTCAGCAATCTATTTCTATTCAGCAATTCATTTCTATCCATTAGGCTCCAGCTGAGCAAGGTGGGTGCTTGACACAGCTGTAGCTCCTTTTCAAAGCTGTCATCCCCATCAGCAAATTGGACTGCTGCTGGGAGTGTCAGCATGACTTGCTGACATTGCCGTAGAGCCACTGTGGGTGTTGCAAGGTACTTGAGTGTGTTTTGCGGTTTGGGGGCAAGGTTTCCTACAGGTGTTTGTCCCTTCCTTTCCTTATCTACCCTTGCCTTCTCTCCCTTTTCTGTTAGTTTTAGCTCATTTCCAGAGGGGACCTTTTGGAAATAACCTTCTGTGCTGCACTAAGTGGCAGTTGATTTCTAAGCCTCGTTGTGAGGTATAACACTTTCTCATAGCAGACTTAACTGAGTGCTGATAGACAAAGGAGTACCTATAATAAATTCTCCTGCATTCTTCCAAGATGAGGAGAGGCAGCAATGTGATGAAATATGGTACTTTGCTTTACTTTTGTATTGGAGTGTTTCTGCAAGCATTTTATGGTAGAGGAGGGATAACATTCTCTGAATACCTTTCAAACTGTTTCACCCCCTGAGACTGTTTGTGATATGTGAGGTTGTTTTAATGGCTAAAGCAACCTTAAGCTTCCTTTAATGATGTGCAGTCACCCAGATTCCCTGATTTTACTGGGGATAGCATCTTCTGTCCATAAAACAGGGACTGGCTCTCCTCAAGTTATGCTGGCACAAATAAAAGACCAAGTAAAGAGTGAAATCTTGCCAGTGAATGGTATTCCATTCCTGGTGCAGAAGAAAAGCAAGCAAGCAAGCAAACCCCAAAGGAAATAGGGATGGCACAATGCTCAGCTTTCATCAGTCATGATTTATCTGGAAGAAGCCATTTGTTTAATCACAGATATTAACGGCTTCCAGAAATATATGTGATATGTGCATCAGATATTTTGAAAAGTTATTGTTTTACATCAGATGTCATAAAGTGTTGTATATGGTTGGTTTGCAATGGTGCTGTGGGAGTAAAGCAGCTGGATTTAAAATCATTTAATTAGCTTCTTAACCTTAGTTTAGGCACCTAATTAATATCTAACAAATTGAAAGCAAGTTAATGTACATAGCAACTCCTTCAGTACAAACTGCCCTTCAGTGTACTTGATAAAACATTCTGCATACACTATAGCTACAGATTACAAACAGTGATTTTTCGAGAGAGAGAGAGCGTGCAAAATGGAAAAAAAATACACACATCTCTTGCTCTTTATTACCTCCTAACATATGCTACTGTAATTGTACAAATAAGTTAGTAAAGTTAAGCTGAAGATTTGTTTTAGTTAAGTCTTCATCTCATCTCAACCCTCAACATAGTAGTATCCTTTCAATACAAAACATTCTACACCTCCAAAAAAGCCAATTGTTGAAAAGTACAGAAAAAACAGGAAGGAACCCAGCTACTTTCTGTTGGTATAGAATTCATCAGACTATATTTAGAAAAGGCTGAAAGTAATTTTAAGTGTTGCTGTCCATACACACAAAATCTGAAGAGAATATGAAAGTTATCCAGTTTTGTGCTCCTGGATTGCTGAATTAGAGGGCATGCAGGGTAAAACATTTGGGTTGTTTTACAGAGACAGGCTGTGTGGATTTGAGGGCTATGTAATGTGAAACACCCAAAGCAGGGAGGTAAATAACCATACATAATGTTGAGACGGGCCAAGAGTGTGTGCGTGCTATTTTTTCCTAGGTTGACCAGTGGCCAGTTTCTGTTCTATTAGGCAAGTAAGTGGACTTAGTTGCCTAATTGAGATTCTGTTCCATCCTACTCACATCCCAGGGAAAAAAAAATGTTTATGTTAAAAGTAGGTAGCTCCTCCTTCTCCTTGCTGCTGTTTTGTGAATCCATCTTAAGGCTAAGATGGTCGTGTGCCACAAAAATAGATGAATAACTGGATTTTCAGGACTTAGGCAGGGTGGAATAGAATATGCCTAATAACTGGAAGTGGATCTGTCCCTTGGATATTTTGCTACTAGGAGTTGTTTTACACCCTTCTGTGTCATATGGTAAAATTGATAGAAACATCTATATTAAGATTGGCTACAGAACCATATCATCACAAAATTGGTACACAACTGGTAGCAGGCAGTTTGGGTATGTCTGTTTGCAGATGGAGAGAGCCAGTTCTTAGCTGCTGAAAACTGGCAGAGCTCCTTTGAAGTCAGGGATGCTGCTCTCATTTAGTCTTGTTGAGGACTTGGCCTATGAACTCTCCCAAGGACACTCTTCTGTAAACAGTTTTAGATACATTGTGAAGCATTAAATATAGTGTGTCACCATGTACTTAAGACTAAAGCATCCCAAGCCACAGAGATGATTAGCTGTCTCTTTCACTAACTTCTAAAGTTTCACTTTGCCTGCATGTATGACTGGAAAGTTGTTAGCCAAACAAATTGCAAACATAGGTCCCTTTTTTGTGAACACAAAACAAAATCTTTTGTTCAATGCTTGTTTTCACACAGTAAACTGCTTAGACCAGCATGTCCAGCAGTCTCCAGACAGAGTGGCTTTGATATGGGAGAAGGATGAGCCTGGCACCGAAGTGCAAATCACGTACAGGTATGACACAGATTGCTTTAAAGTATGTCTGGCATAGCAATATGGCATTTTCACTGCCTGGGTGAAGAGCTGCTACTCTGAGAAATTACCTACTTGCCTTGCTGTGTGTGCAAGGAGGTGGGGGAAGGTGGGTAGTAGCTTAACTAATGTTGACTGGAGGGGGGGATACAAGCTCCAGGTACCAACTAAAGGTGGGGGGGTCCAGAATGGAGGTGGGGGTGCCTTTTGGGGTGGGCACCCTGTAGGGGCACTGGGACCTGGAGGTATTATCCTACATTTGACAACTACAGTGATTGTTTCTTTCTAACACTCCACTGCACAGAGGTGGAGCCATTTATCTGCCTAGAAATGAGGCCCTGTGTGGGGTTTATTAGTAGCCTGGAGAGGACTAGATAGCCCCCTGTCCTTGGTGCTGGCAGCTGATTATGTCTATCACCTCAACAGCATGGGTGTGGCTGGGCTCCCTGCTCTTCTGCTCTTGTCCAAGAACAAGCTTACTCAATCCCGAGCTAGTAAAGGCGAGTTGCTCGGCTGGTGAAAGTTAAGTTAATTGAACCAGGCAGATTTGTAGCAGATTAAGAGCTGGCTGTAAATTTCTGCTGCGCTTTAAGGAGATCTGCTATAACAAATTTCTGCTTGAGCGGAGGCTTTCAAGGATAAAGGGGGTTGGCTTTTTATTTTCCATAGTATATTTTCAAAACTGTCCATTTTCTTCTTTGCCTTATTGACAAAGCAGGGACTACTCCCAGAAGCCAGGCAGAACTGGGGTGTTCTCATTGCTATTTCTAACTGAACTGGTACCAGAAATAGGGGCACTCCATCAATCAGAGTGCAGAGGTAACTATCATACTGATACTCCTCTGGTGTGCAGTGGGCTAATATGGGCTAATGTGATGCCAATAGCCCCACTGCTGAAGATTGGACACATTGTTCTGTTTTGTTAGCTGCTCTGTGTTTCAGTCCTCCAATTTTTAATTGGGAGTAATAATATTAGCCTGCCATGTACAGCTTATGTTTTCCTTTTTTTCCAGCACTGCTTTATTGTGAGTAATAAGGACAGGGGAAAAAATCAATTTTCACTAATGGCAAAATGTGAATTTCACTTTTATCTTAATTTTTTTGGATGGTAGCAAATGTCCTGGTTATCTGTGCAGGCCATAAAAATGGTCTTGGTTTTGGAGTATCTTTGGTTTGAGTCCTAAGCTGCACCACTAGTTGTGTCCAACTGATTGCAAGAGAAGGAGGGGTCAGAAGAGTTATGTGTACCTCTTGTCTACACCAGCACCATCTCCAGTATAGCTTAGAGTGGACTCAAGACAGCAATCGGACGGTAATATTTATAAGCTTCTTTATTGGCCTCATTCCAGGGTAACTGCAACACAAGGACAATATGGTAAGGCTCTTTGCTAGACAAACTGGCTTGGATTTGTATTCCTTGGTGTCATTGTCATGATATAATGTAGCCAGAACCTAAGAGATGCCTCTAGTCAAGAGCAATAAGGTTCCTTGGGGTGCAAAGGGGTGGACAAGTGCCCCTCTGATGTCCTCTCCTCTCCGCTTTGGACAATGAGATGTGCTGGGGTCTAGTGGCCTGTCTGGAATGCTTTGTGTTAGTGTCAGATTGTTCAGATTCAGAATCTAAGTAGCTATTCCCAGATTAACTGCAAGGCCTGAATGCTGGCCTGGGCCTGCAAGTGCACAAAGGACGTTTAATATTATCTTAGTTCCCCTTTCAGCTGTGTTCCCTGAGATGTGCTACTTGGATCTGGCCATATGATTGGAATCTTTCAAGGAACAACCAGCCTGGCCAAGTTCTTTTCCTATTAGCAGGGGAGACCCAGTATTTCAGGTGCCATGTTGTGGCAAAAAGTGGTGTCTTCAGTAAAACATATTTCCAGCTTTCAAACTTGTGACAGGAAGCAGCTTGGAAACAAGCTGCCTGCCACTGAAAAAAGAATCAATTTTTATCTGGTATAAAAAGACACCATACTGAATAAACTGAAGTGTGGTGTCTGCAGGAAGGAGAGCATGATGAATGCTGTTTTTTAGTTTGAGGAAAAAATAAGAGACATTTCTCCATTTTTGTCTACTTCCACTGGACTTTTGTAATCACTAATTAGGCAACACATTTTCCATTAATCTTTTTTTTGGTTGTTTTTTTTTGTCTCTGACTTGCTCTGTGATAAGTAGAGTTAGTAAGCATGCACAAAAGATGTAGATATAGCCTGTTGAAATGCTCTCCAAAAGACTTGATTCATCTCCAAAAGTGCTTTCAAAAGCTCCTTCAGATACAGATCGTTTTCCTCTACAGTGTTTTGGTGGGTTACTATGCCTTCCAGAACAAATGTCTAAAGGCTGGGGCACTGCAGACATGCTGCATACAATATTTTCTGAGGAGAGAGAGCTTTCTCTGAGCCTCCTTTTCTATGCATGCACCACTTAAAGGGGTGTAACTTTGCTTGAGTTATACAGTCAGCTTAGAGCAAGCAGTGTCTGTGAGAAGAGAACAAGGGGTGTAGGTTGTAGCCATGTTGGTCTAAGGACATGGGCAGACAAGGTTCTTTGCGTGAATCTGATATCTTTTATTAGACCACCTTTAAATAATAAGAGAACCAAGCACTTTGTTTCAAAATTGCCTCCTTTCAGGACCCCCTTGGATCATATCTGTAAAAGTTTTAAGATGCCTAAAGAAGTGGAGAGGTGTCTAGTGGGGCTTCTCTAAGTACCAAACTTCCACTGAAATTAAGGTTTGCTGGAAACTTTTTGCATTTACTTACTGGCTTGACAAAACCTTCTTTTGGAAATGTGCTGTGGGTCCAGGATGATGTTTCTGGGGATTAGTGGGGAGGAGAGAGAGACGCACAGCAGGAGACAAATTTGGGGTCCTCCAGGCTAATATTCTGGTTCTTACTCTCTCTGGTTCAGAGCAGGAACCTGTGCTAGGTTTTCTTGCATCTGCTGCAATTGTTCTGACTACTAGGTTATTGCCTGTTGGGTAGTAGAGTTATTACTCTATCACTTTTTGTGTAAACTTTTGGAAGGTTTTGTTTTCATTCTGGTGCAGAGCAAACAACAGATGTTAAAACCTTGACATTTTCTGAGAAATTGAATCTTTGTTTTCCAGGTAGCCCTAATTGCAGTGATATGTGTAAAAGGTAGCTTTAAATCACTTGTCTGGGAGGTGGGGGATAACCAGTGCACCATTCTTGGGGGCTGACTTGTTGGGGAGGGACACAAAAGCAGCAGCTGCTGCTGCTGTTCTCCCAGTTATCATGCTGCTGCCAGCAGCCTGACTGCAGCAACTGTCCCATGTACTGCTGTTGCCCAGGGCACAGAACTGCCCAGTGGCACCCCTTGCTGCCCACCATGTTCAGATGGTCTCCTGATGCATGTTAGAACTGCTGAAAGGATGCCATAATTTACATGCACTGCAGGGGTTAATATAACAGCTGGGGAATACAAAGGACCTTACCACTTCCCAAAATGGTTCACAGGGTAAAGGGGATGGCATAGAAGTCATTATGCCAGCTCTGTATCACCCAGTGAAAGTTTTACCAAAGGTGACCCTTCTCACTGTAGGGCTCCATGATACCTCAGTGCAGAATGACTATGAAATGACCGGTGCCAAAGTAAAATTTAGTCCTGATCTCAAGACTAGCCATACTCTTTAATTTGGGTCTGTTCCCTGTTGAAAGAATGTGGCTGTTGCTGAGGGAAAGCCAGTGAAAATGTAGCCCTGTTTTATAAGATTTAGTTATGTTGTGATCACTGGCAAGAGCCTTAGCAATGGGTACAACCATAAGCTTTATTGTTCTGGCACTGGCTTTCTCAATAACCTTGGGCAAGTCCATTAACCTTTGTTTTGATTTCTCTGACAGACAGGCCAGGACAATAATACCAACTCTGTATTGGGAATACAGGGTGCCTGAAGATGGAAATTATGTGTACTTGTTGTTTTGTGGTAGAAGCATTATAAACTAAAAGCTCCATTTTGAGATGCTGGACAGGCATCTGTAGGGGAGTCACAGGATAAAAGCCACTTCTTTCCTCTGTCCCAGGGGGGACCTGCACTCCAATATTCTGCACAGGGCAGAGGGCACACCATGTTGCTATTCTGCTTTCTGTGCTTGTATGCAGGTAGGAGTGAGGTGTGAGCACAGCTTTGAGTTTGTTTCCATTCCTGTGTGCAGTTTAGTACAACTAAGCCAGTGTAGAAAAGTTCCCTGTGCTAGGAAATGAGGTGGTGCAAATAACTCTGAGATGCTGGGAACTGAACTGGGGCTCTCAGAATTGCCATGCGATCCTTTTTTTTTTTTTCTGGGGCACCAGCCCTTCCTAAGGTCAGATGACAAAGTGCTAGTCCAGCCCTGATGTTAGCATGTGTTGAAGCCCACCTGAAATAAGGCATTGCTTTACCCTTATTCCCTGTGCTTCTTCTACTGGCTGGCCAGATATCACTTAATACCAGACTGTCTGAATGAATCCTGTGAGTCAGGAATGCTGCAGGGAGACTTATCAGCAAAGCTGTCTTCATGGGACCTTGGCATACACATTTCTTCCTTGGAAATTAGTTCAAATGTCTCCTTATCTGTAGAGCAGGCAAAATCAGCCAGCTTTATGCAGGCTATCATCTCTGCCCTTACCTGCTAGTTTTTAATGGGTGACTATCGCCTTGTATAACTTACTGCTATAAAACTTAATTGACTCTCTGAAGAGGGGACTTAACTCATGCAAAGCGGTTGCTAGGCAGGATAAGCCATCACTGCTGAGCTGTCAGGGAGAGCAGTGACATGCAAGGTAAAGGGGGGGAACCAGAGACAGAGAGCTGCAATTAAACTGTAGGACAGGAGTTAAGGGCTCGTCTCCATGGGGAAGTCTTTGCAAGATAGCAAGTGTATGAATCTAGGGCACCACAGCTACTCCATGCTAACTCTGTCTCTGGACACTCATTCTGCACTGAGGGAATGGAGAAAGATCCAGTGGAAGGGGAGGGGGACTTACTCTGAGGTGTATGTACCAGCTGATCTGGTGTAACTGCTCTGTGTGTCTAGTCATAACCCATAATCAGGAAAATTACACTGCAATAATTTACTCTTGAATGAAAGAGTGGGGGAAGACATTTGCATTTCCCTTAATATGGGCTAGGAACAGACAGATGAAACAGTTGCACTGTGTTCTGCTGCACTATAGCAAGGCCTTCCTTGTCTTGGTACAGTAGTGTTAAGTGCTTTATCTTTCCATGTCCACAGGCATTCATGGTGCAGAATAAGAGTGTCCAGAGAGAGTGTTAGTGTGGGATGGCTCTTTAGTAGTAGCTATTCTGTGCTAGCTATTCTGGTCTTTTTCTCTATGCAGACAAGTCCCAAGTGACTTCCCTTTCATTAGTGGGGCTAGTGCTGGGAGTGGGCAATTATTTTGGGTGGAGGGCCAGTTACTGAGTTTTGGCAAGCCATCAAGGGCCATATGACAGGCAGCCAGGGACAGATAAATATTAATTTTCTAAAATTTTTAGGGGCCCCATGGGCCAGATAGAATAGCCTAGCAGGCTGCATCCAGCCCTTCGGCCGCATTTTGCCTATCCCTGGGCTAGTCCTCTGTTTTAGGCCACTGGAGAGCAGTGTTCCCACTGGAAAGTAGGGTGATCCTGCAGGCATGACACTAGCTTGGAAGTCAGGAAATAGGCACTTTATTCTTGGTTCTGTCACTGCTCTGCTGTGGACAAAACGTGTTATTGCTCAGTGCCTCAGTTTCCCCATCTGTCATATGGAGATAAGCCTCATTTTTTCTCAAGCAATTTGTTTCTGCAGATCAGAAGTACTATCGAAGAGCTAAGCATTGTTGTTATCAGGCTAGGGTGCTTTGTCAGAGAGTAGTTCATCTGAGGATGCTGACTGCTAGGAGACACCATCTGAATTGAAAGCACTGAGGAAGGCAGCAAAGTGCTCTTTGCCTTCACCTCTCACTGCTACCTTTGGGTCCTGAGAGGGCTCAGTCCCTTGAAGATTCTCTCTCAGAGGTACTATGGCAGGGGCAGGCAATTATTTCAGGCGGAGGGCCGCTTACTGAGTTTTGGCAAGCCATTGAGGGCCATATGACAGGCAGCCAGGGACAGATAAATATTAATTTTCTAAATTTTTTAGGGGCCCCATGGGCCAGATAGAATGACCTGGCAGGCTGCATCTGGCCTGCGGGCTGCATTTTGCCCGCCCCAGTACTATGGAGATGAGAATCTCAAAGCAGACACGCCGCACTGCCTGTCATAGGTACTGAAGTGGTTGAATTGAAGGGCATGTCTTTGCAGCCAAAGGAAGGTGTGAACATAGCTTGCAGAGGCAACGATAGCAGTGAAAATGCTGCAGGGTGGATTTTAGCACAAGCTGACATCCCCAGTACAAGTTCCCTGGAGAGTTTGTTTTCTGGTTTCTAGCACAGGCTGTGCCATTGTGTATTTACTGGTGGTATTAACCTGTGCTAGCCTGACAAACTCAGGAGAGGTATGTGTTACAATCATAGTTTCACTTTGCTGTGTAGTCATACTCAAAGCCTAATGAATTCAGCAGCTTAGCATATGTAAAAGGCAGTGAGTGAAATTTTGACAGAGTTGTCCACGACTGAAAAGGGGTCAGGATTCAAGCTTAAACCGGCCTTCCAGGAGTTTGTATCCATTGGTCCTGGTCTTCCCCCAGGGTGCCCTGGTGAACAATTGTTCACCAAGCTCCTGATGCACTCTTCTGATATAGCACTAAGCCGCTATCAAGTCCCCGCTCAGCCTTCTCTTCTTTAGGCTAAAGAGGCCCAGGTCCCTCAGCCTTTCCTTGTATGGCTCACCTTGCAAGTCCGTAATCATATGGATGTCTCTTTTCTGGACCCGCTCAAGTTTTTCCACGTTCTTATTGAAGTGCGGTGCCCAGAACTGGATGCACTACTCCAGCTGTGGTCTCACCAGTGCCGAGTACAGCGGGAGTATCACTTCCTTAGTTTTCAATGAGATGCATTGGTTGATGTATGCCAGCATGTTATTTGCCCTGCTGGCCACCACATCGCTTGCTTGCTTATTATTTAGTCCAAGACCTGCTATACTTCTAAGCAGATAAAACTGTGTACCTACAAAGAACAGCAGGTAGCAAAATAATAAACAAGTTTTCATGGATTAAAAACTTACCAACCCAAGAAAGGTTTTTGTTTTTTTTTTGTTTTTTTCACTAAGACTTTTTAGCAAATTCAGTTCAAATTTGCAAATAATTTCAGACTCCTCAAAACTGCATTTTTTTTAGCAAATACGCTGTTGCAGTGTGCATGCTTCAGACCACTTTGAAATAAATTAAAGTTATAGCCTTCAATGCTACAGTGGTATGACTATGGCTGCATACAGGTGTAATATTTCTACTGGGAGAATCTCAGCACTTCCAGTAAAAATCATAGGTGTGCAGGAACTCAAACACTTTCTCCTGGAAGAAAAATGGTGGTTCTGGGAGAAAAATAATTCTTCTGGGAGAACAAAAGCCTGTATGTTTCCCTGTTCCTTCCCCTCCCACCCCCAGTGCTCATTCCTGCCCATGGCAGGGGGTCGGACTCGATGATCTGTCTAGGCCCCTTCTGACTCATTGATTCTATGACTCCTCCTAGTCCCACAAGGAATGAACAGTGGGGAGATGCTCTCCATGCCTTCCCAAGACTGGGGTCACTCCTGACTGGGGATGGTATGGGGAGAAGCTGCTGCTTGCCTCCCCCTGTAGACTAAGAGAGGAGTGGGGGAGCAGCTACCTGTTGCTCCTTGCCTGTTTCTCACACTGGAGTTGCCAGTATGAGGAGTGGGTGGGGGCTTTGCAATGCTGCTCACTCCATTTGGCTTACAGTGCTTAGGAGCTGAACAGAGGAAAAGCTGCTGTTTGTTCCCTGCTTGTTCTTCACATCAGGGTCCCTTTTGCTGCTGCTCCAGTTCCTGCAGGAATGGGAAGACTAGAACAGCCCCTGCTTCCCATGCTTTCTTCAGATTGGGATCATCCTGGTCTGAGGAAAGCAAGTGGAGTAGGAGGTAGGGGGCACCTACGGGCTGAGTGCCTGTACTGCTCCCTTTTCTAGAAACATTTCTAGTGATGGAAAATTTCTGCCTGTTCATAGTTGCCCATGCGTGTGATAGGATTTAGTGGGAAAACAGTCTAAATAAATTTAGCATAATGCTGCATCCAGAAGGAGTGTGGTCTCTTAAAAGAAGGAATATGGTCTCTTAGATTAAAATAACTGCCTGGTTTTCAATTTAGAGAACTGTGGTGGAAGATAGCACAGAAGTTACTAGAAAAATGTCTCACAGGAAGGGGTCCATCAAACTTTGCTGAAATACGGCCACATGTTGACAGCAAGTTTATAGATCCATTGTTAGACGTGCCTCTGTCAGCTGTTTGTCCCAGATGTTGACTGGCAGGGCATTGGCACGTCTACCATTTAACCATGGTAGGAAAAGCAATGGAAAATGCGTATCAGGAAGTTTTAAATATATTTTCTGTGGCAATAGGAGGAGAAAGTGTTGCATTTGTTTAAGGCTCGTAGAAGAGAATTGTCTCAAATTGTGATGCTCTAGTTAACTGAGACACCAGACTAACTGTTGTGTTTCTGTGATTTTTGCCTGTGAATGTTGCTGCAATTCCTGGGAACATCTCTGAGAGCTTGCACAGAATGTAACAAGCATGTGACGGGAACAACAATAGCGACCAGAGAGTATTGTACTTATTAGGCATCTAGGTAGATTTTGATGCTAAGGTGTGATAATATTTCACCTTGTCCAAGTCCTGAAAATCCATTAATGCATCTACTTTTGTAACATACTGTAGTCACCTAACCCTGAAGACTCAGTCACAAGACAGCAGCATGGAGAACAAGGACCAACCTACCTTTTGCACTAGCATTTTTTTCAGGGACTTGAACAGAGTGGAATAGAATCACACTTGGGTGCCTGTGACAAGACCCAGAGGAAGGGAGCTTCCCCTCATCCCATTACAGTCAGTGCTGCCCACCCTTGCTTGCTCAGAGACTTCCTAGTCCCACTTGTCTGTTATGCCTTGTTGAAAAAAGTTAATTTGCAAGGTATCATATCCCTGCTCAAAGAAGAAGAAAGGGGGAGTCCTAAGACAGGCTCTCACAAACTCAAGGGGCTCTCAGTGCTGGCTGGCTCACTGATCAGGCCATCACTTGGCCAATTTTCCATCTGTCTCTCAGTTCAGATGCCTCAGACTAAGCTACTCCCAAGTCCCCACCCCGCCGGTGGTAGAGCCCAAGAGCTTGGGTTTTGCAGCTACACTACTCAATGCCTTGCACCACTGCAGTGAGTCCTTGTGCTTGTGGCTCCAGCTTTCCTTGTGTTGGGACAACCTGTCCTGAGGCCTCCACATACAACTGCTTCTGGTCCACCTGATGTTCACCAAACAAAGGAAAAAGAAAAAGAGTCCTCAATTTAAATTTTGTCTCTGCTTTGGGGTGGTAGCCAAAATTTTATCTCAAGGGTCTGTCCCACTGACTTGCTGTTTAACAAACCCATAACAAAAGGAAAACTTCTGCAAAACAACCTCCCCTCCAGGGCTACTTACAGGGTCTAGCAAAGCCTTCTCTCCTGGTGGGCAATCCAGGACCCTCCACAGATAGGGCCCTACTGACCTCTTCCCCCTCTGCTGAGTGAGCTTTTATCTGTCTGGGCCATATACCACTCTAGTCATGTGGCCCATTCAGCTGCACCTGGTCTTTGCCAGCTCAGAAGGTCCTGGTCTTAAAGGTGTCAGGGTCAACTTTCCAGCCTTTTCTTGTAACTCCTTGTAACAGGGATTGACCCCCTGTTGCAGTACTCAAGTCCACTTATGTACCTAATAGGTGCAGTAGTCTTTGCAGCCCTGCTTGCTCCAACAGGGTGACATCCACATGTAGTCCAAAGCTCACTGAACCTAATGGAAAGACTTCTGTTGACATATATAGGCATAAGCACTGTCTCTTAGTCAGGAAGGGAAGCACAAGAGCAGGAATACCCCTACTTAGCTAGGGTAACGTGCACATCAGTTGCCTCTTGCTGACATTCTTCAGAGTGGTTTATCCAGTTCTGCAGTAGGGTAGGCTAGGTGTGCAGCCCTATGGCAAAGGGGGTATTGAGTCCTGTTCAGATGGTTCCTACCATATGGATTCAAGTCTTGTGTGGTTAATTACATTTTATTCTTATTTTTCTAATTCCCTCATCTTTGCCCACAGACTGGAGATATGCATGCCTGAGGAGGGTAAGAGTTAGTTAGACTGTTTCCTCTCTGAGCTTGGAGACAATTGGTTGTGAGGAACAAGTTTCATAGATTTCATAGATTTCGTAATGTTGAGAGTGCATGCCAAGCAAAATGCCATTGTGTGCCATACTTTGTGTGTGCTCGGGGTTGCCAACCCCTGTCTTACAGCATTTTCTGATCCTTAGTGCAGGTTTTCATGGGCCTTCTTTGTCTCTGTGCTCCATGTAGTGTGTACACACTGGGGAAAAGCAGCCCTGGGGTTAGTGTCCATTCCCCGTACAGATACTTCTTGTTGCTCCAGGGCTGTTTTGTTGAAATCCAGTACTGCCTAACCAGAGGAAGCAGTAGGGCATTGGCAGCAGGTGAAATGAGAGGGTATAGGAGATAGCTACATACAAAACATTTCCATCTGCTATGAGACCTTTGGGATTTACAGTGCTGGAAGGGAGTCTCTTTCTGTATTTTTTTTCAGTACCAGATGGGAAGTCTGTTTGTGGGAAGAGGCAAATGCTGCATAGCTTGACTGGGGGCCAGAAGACTTGCAGAATCAGCTTCTCCCATGCTGACAGACCAGAGTCTTGATTGCAAATCCTACCTTCCACAGTTCTTAATGGCCACCTCCCTGTCTAAATTTTCTCTGTCATTGCCTATACTGTCCAGTAGTGACAGCAACCAGAGGCTTAGGAGCAGAGAGTCTTTCTTTTCCTTCTGTGCCTTTGGCAGTGCAAAGTGAAATGCTGGATTGTGTAATTGTTACATAATTGTTCCTAAGTGCTGATTATCTCATTCAAATTCAGGCATCAGGCAAATAGTAACTCAGAGTCAATCCTTGTGTGCTTCTACAACTGTTTTTCTTTAGACCTAGAAAGTTATATGAACTTGGAACAGTGTTCATGCAATGCTCAATTCGGAAATCCTTTATCATTTGTGTTCAGGAGAACAGGGCACATTTCCTGACTTCTTTTCCATTTTGGTTAAGTTGTCACCTCCCTCCCCCCTTGTCAAAGCCATCTGCATCATGGGACTCACTTTCTCATCTAAAGAACAGTTGATCAGTGTTTCTGTTGGTCTCTCTGTATTCTGTATTCAGTATACAATAGTGTACAACAATCGCTTGTGACTATTGTATGCAATCGTAATAGTCTGCAATTTCCCAAGTTGCCTCAGAAAGCAACTATGGCCAAAAATGATGTGAAATTGTGGATGAAGATATAAAGAGAATGGGAATGGGGGGACGCTCTGCAGCCCAGGTGAGCAGGGTTGAGATAAAACGTATGTAGAAAGTAGGAATGTGCAGAGGTTATTGCTAACACACATCTAGGAAGGGAATTAAAACCTCATGCTTCTGGTTTTAACCATATGCTCTGAATGTATTGGTGATGAGAACCTGTGTCTACACAATGGGGGCTATTACAACTGTGGTAACAAGTGCTGACCACTGCCAGGGACAGGGCAAGGGAGAGTTGGATCTTATCTCTGCTCAAGTCCAGCCTTTTCTCTATTTGTATATGTTCCTTCATTTCTGGAATACTCACTCCCATTAAAACTTCAGGGGACAGTTAGGAATGTAGATCATAATTGCCCAATTTAGGTATGTGGCTAATTTTCCTGTTTCTTGCAAAAACAGCTATGGGGTATTTAAATACAGCAGTGCCTCTTCATACCTGCTTTTCTCTCTCCCTGCAGATAGAAGTCCCATACTGAAGAGTAAGGAAACCCAACTGGTTTTCACCTACACTCAGGAGTCCTCCCATGGTGAACCCTCAGTTGCATGGTGCTAGAATAGCTATAGTGCTGCTTGTCACATACTCAACTTGATAAAAGACCTACTGGGACCTTAGCTACACAATATGTTTACATCACTATAATTCATCTATACAATAGTGTAAACAAGGAGCAGAGAAACAATGTACTGCCTTACAGTTGTGAAACTTGCTGTAACGCAGTGTAGGATTGTCCCAGGAAAAAAACTGTGGTAAAACTACAGTGGTTTAAGTTATACAAATGTGTCCAGATTTGGCTCAGAACTGGCATTTGCTTCCCTGCTAGCTAATGGCATGGTGCTCTAACAGTACCTATGGTTAGAAGTTATCCTGAAATAACTGACCGTTTGTCCACGTTGAACACCAGTGTAATTTATATTGGCATCCAAAATGGATATAAATTACATAATTGTAACTGTCTGATGTATTCAGGCCCAAGACTTTGTAGTTCATTCATATTAACAGATAGCAATGGATATTTGACAAGAATCAATTAAGTCAGTGGTTGGTAACCCTTTAGAAGCCATGGTCCAGCTCTGGTGTGACACCGGCTGAGTGGCTTTGATGGCAGGTCAGTGACCCGGGGCTTTCTTTGCACCATGCAGAGGCCAGACAGTTGGGAATTGTGCCCATGGCACTGCCACTTCTCCCAGCCCTCTCTCTCTGAGGCTGCACGTGGGCTCAGCTTCTAGCCAGTGGGGGCTGTGCTAGGGTTGGGGACCTGCAAATTGTATCTGCACTGCTTCTGCTTCTCTGCCCCCTCCCACTTGCCTCCCATTTGCAGCAGGCACAGCTAGAAACTGCATGACCACAACTGTTCCTTGCTGCCTGGCCCCAATGTAAGTGGATGCGCTGGAGCTGTATCTGGGCTGTGAACTTTCCAGCTGTGCCTGCACTAGAACTGGGAGTTTGAGGGGAGGGGTGAGCAGAGAAGCAGGAGCAGTACAGATGCAGTTTTCAGATCCTCAACACTGGTGCAGTCCCCACCAGCTGGAAGCTGAGCCTGAAAACAGATGGGGAGTTGGGAGATGGGGAATGGGGAGAGTGGGGGCTGGAGAAGTGGCTGCGATGGGAGTGCTGACAAGGCTCTCCAGCTATGCAGATTGGATCCCATGGCTCAGTTGGTTGGATCTAGCCTGTGGGCCATAGGTTGCCAAACCCTGAATTAAGCTTTTGCAGGGAAATGAGTGGTAGGACAGAAGTCAGGGTTTTTTAGTAGTTGTTGTCAAAATAATTTGCAGTTCTGGCAAAAGGCTTCAACTTGGAGTAGTAGAAAAAGAGTGCTGTGGAAGCTAATATGGGCGAGTTACTAAAGGGTGTTGAGAATTTAACTGGTTCAAAAGAGGCCTGGACAAATTCATGGAGAATAGGTTCAGCAGTAAGCATTAAGCATGATAGTTTGGACCATAACCTCCAAATGAGGATCCCTCTAAGGCTTTCTACCCTGGAGGCTGTCGCAGGAGAGTGGCAGGGGATGGATTAGTTTGAACAGACGCTGCATAGATGCTCTTTTTCTTGGCATTCCCTATGCCACTGTGAGAGGCAGGATGCTGGGCTAGATAGCCAGTAAGGTATTTTTATGAGTTCCCATTGGAGCTGGGCAGTTTTTTAAAAGTGAATAGTAAGCTCATAAAGAAATGTGGTATTCTGGTGAGACCAAAAACATTAATGAATTTGGGCAAATATTGGCAAAAAGTTCTAGACAAAATTTTTTCTGGCTCTAGGAACATTTTTTTTGCAGAGCTGCTGGGATTGAATTCTGCATTTCTTTCCCTGCCGTCTTCCAGGGGCGCCACAGCTTTCCCTATGCTCCAAATAACGTGGCATATGCTTTTTCCTTTACCTTGCCCAGCATCATTTTGTGTTTACCTGGTGTTCCGTCCTCCAGCACTCACCACAAGTAGTTCTGTTCTCTTTGTGAAATGTTGCTAGGTCTTAGCCAAAGGAGCAGGCTGTTCTTCTGTTCTCCCCAGTGCAGGCACTGAATATAATTTACAAGTAATTTACAGCCCACACTGGGCTTTTTAATTAGTTTAATTAGCAGTGTTTCTGCTATTAGCCCTGTGCATCAGGCGGGCAGGCATTGTGAATAGTGCTTTTGTTCATATTCTGGGTTTCTTTTAACAAGGAAGTAGACTGTGTCTTTGTTCTTGTGACTGTAGCACCCAGCGATACCATACTAAATGACATACTATAGTGATAATATAAATTTAGAGTGGATCTGTTGTTGATCAGCTTCTTATAAATCCCTATTTAAAGGGATTTATTTTACTCTACCTCTGTTCCCGTACCTGTAAAAAGTGCCTTGTTTATCTTTGTAGCTTAGAAATGTATTAACCACCAAGTAGCCACTGCAATTCAATGCTTTTCTGTGGGCCCCTCTACATGTGCAGGTAAAGGTGCAATGGGATCTAAAGCATGATCCCACAATCATGCCTCCTGCCATGCACATGTGGTGGTTAACACATTCCTAAACTACGAAGATTAAACCAATCCTGGGCTCCCCCTGCCCTGGCAAGCAGGTTTCTGTAGCTGGAAGCCCCCTCAGTTGAGGAGTTCCCAGCCATGGGGGTGTCCCGTTCTCCCCGCCCTCCCAGGCTGGGGGATTGCACCTGTTGCAATTCCCCAGCCTTGGGGGTGCATGAAAACCTGGGGAGGGAGGGGGCTGCAGAATCATGACAGCCATGATCCCCAGCCTCAGGGGTATGTGAAACCCATGATACTTCCACTCTGGGGGTTTCACAGTGGGAGCTGTTCTGCTTAGCAGCTCTGAAGAGCAGGTCATTAATATGTACCAGTAGTTAATAGGTATAGATTGCTATTGCAGTCACAACATTGATTTGCCTGGAGTTTCACCTTTTGTTTTTACTGTAACTAAGGCTTTGCCTTCCTCAGGTGACTTTGAAAAGCACAAGAAGCAAGATTTGTTAGATAATATCTTTCACTGGACTATCTAGCTATAGGAGAGATGTTGGGCAAGCTTCTGGGCACAAAGTGCCCTTCCCTAGTTCTGGGTAAGGAACAGATATAGCCTAAGCTGAATACCAGGTAGAAAATACTTCTGTATAAAAAAGTACATACCTTTTATTGACTCATCACAGAATCTGGCTGCTTAGAGTCATAAACCTGGTCTGCATATGCAGCTCTCAATGGCTTTTTTTCCAGTGCATATTCCTGCTTTGTCTAAGAGCCGTATACATTTTCTGAGGGAATATCCAGTAGCTGTGACTGAAGAGCTGCTGTTCTGTTTCTTCTGAAAGTGTCCACACACCCACCAGGTGGCCAGATATTGTTCCTCTGCAGGAAGTGAAAGGTGTTTGTGAGACAACCAGATGCTCGTTTAGGGGAATGAATGTAAATGCATGGCAAGTCTTGTTTTAAAAATACAAGACTACACAGAGGGTGAGTTGAATGGGCCTCATGGAATGGCAAGCTAGGAAACATGGCAAAATCCTCATAAAAATTGACTAGCCTGATTAAAATTCTTACTGACCTGATGAGATGACTGGTCTGATGAAATGACTCATCCTTCTGTTAAGAGGAGCCTGTGTCTTCCTGCATGCCTTTCCCGAAAGAAAAATTCGAGAAACTGGAGAGTGTTCATGACCCTGAACAGTCTTCTCTCAGTATGTTGGGGCTGTCTCCCCAGATGGAGTGCTGCACTGGTTACATCCAGGTGTTGATTGTGGCTAGACACTGAAAAAGCTGGAAGATAGTACTGTTCATATCTCACCTAAAGGAGATGGAGTGCAGGGCCTAGAATTGTGACACTCGCCTGGCTGGCTTATTGTGTAACCTGAGAGCCACAGCAACATACGCATCCCCAAAATTATCTGTGGCAAGCCCATTGCATGGCAAAGGACACTGTGGCTGTGTCTACATGAGGCACTTTACTGTGCAGTAGATAAGTCTTCTATCCAGTAAAGTATTACTGTCTACATGTGCTCACATTTACTGTTCAGTAAATTAGTCTACTGCATAGTTAGATACAGGTAGTAAACGAACTGCAAAGTGAAACATGTAGATTCTGACTGGGAGCAAATTTGCTCCTGGTCAGTTTAGCCACCAGGGGGCCACAGGGGACAGGGAGCTTTCTGTTCATGGTCCTGGCACTGCTTAGCTCCCAGGCTCTCTCCAGGAGCTGGAAGTTGATCAGGGCCAGGACTGGGGAGCTCTCTGCCCCCTGTCCCTGCTCCATGCACAGAGCTAGTTGCTCTGAGGACTGAGTGGGGGCTGGGAATCCATCCCTTGCTTGTCCCCCAGAGCAGCCAGGTCTGTGCAACATGGAGCTGGCTGCTCTAGGAGACAAGTGAGGGCTATGTTCCCAACACCTCTCCTCCTCCAAGTGGCCAGCTCTATTCCAATCAGGGCATCTGCAAGTGAGTGCCATGTTTCATGCCTACCCCCAACCCTGCAGGAGGCTCGCCTGCAGCTTCCCTACACCTTGGACTGCTCCCAGCAAACCCCCATCAAGAGGCTTGCTGGCAGCTATGTGTCCCCATGTGCACTGGGCCAGGAGAGCTCTGCCCACTGCAGGGGCAGCTCTCTCTTAACTCTGTGCACATCAAGTCCCCTCCCAATGTGCATGGGGCCAAGAGACAGCTACCACTGCAGCTGGCAGAGCTGTTCTGGCCCCATGCCCACTGGGACCACCCTGTGCCCTTTGCCAGCCCCCAGGCTAGCATGGTGCGGGGGAAAGGGGAAGGAGCCTTGAACTCCCCCTGGCTGCTGCAGCGGGGCAGAGCAGGGTGGGAGCAGCCCTATATTGGGCTACTCTCATTGGGAGTAAATCTGCTCCCAAGAGGGAACACATGTAGGTGTACTCCCCTGTAGGCTTACTGTGCAGTAAGCCTACTGAGAAGTAATAGCACATGTAGACAATCCCACTGTGTATTATTTGTACCAGGACTGATGTATTGTATTATTCATGATCTCAGGAAAGATACTCAATGCATGTAGTAAAAGCACCCCCCAAAGCTTTGATATACATTTCTGTGAAGATCCTCAGTCTTCATCATAAGATGAAGAGCCACAGCTTAGACTGGGCACTGTTGCTCTTTCAGCTTGCATTTTCTTACTGGTGCCTGTAATGGCTTTGCAGGGAGTCTGGAAAGCATAGAATAGCAGGTTGAGCCTTGTAGCATGCCAGGCTTAGGAGTATGCAGTTGTCTTCAGTGGCAATCTGGGTTCAGATTCACAGGGTTTTTTTTGTGCAGACCTAAATCCTTCATTCTGGGTAAGTGGCTGTAAAGCAGCTTGCAAACAAAAATGACATGTGTTCCCTTTGCGCTGCAGGGAACTCCTGGACATGACCTGCCGCCTTGCCAACACACTGAAGAAGTATGGAATACAAAAAGGGGACAGAGTTGCAGTCTACATGCCTGTGTCGCCCCTGGCTGTGGCTGCTATGTTGGCTTGTGCCAGAATTGGTGCTGTTCACACAGTAGTCTTTGCTGGTTTCAGTGCGGAAGCTTTAGCTGGGAGGATCAATGACTGTAAGTAAAAAAACAAAGCAAAATACTTTCCTTGGTTACAGTTGAGTAGTATATAGTAGTATATAGGGAAACAAGTTTTATGGTCATTTTGTTTTAATGAAAGTTAATTTAGATGGGAAAAATAAATATTTTATTTATCCTTTTTGACCTATGGTAAATAGTGTAGGTGCAATTTGAAGCACTCGGTTAAAGAGCTATACTGTACTATGACTCTTCAGAAATCCACAGGCATTGCTAAAATTCCAGGCTAAGAACAGGTGTTGCATTTGTCCCTGGATGAGTTGTACTTATGTTTATTAGACTAGAAATACCCTGGGATTAGTGTGCACACACATTGCCCTTCCAGTCAGAGCTTAGTGAATGGCTAAATGTACTGCTGCTTTTCTTCCATTGATTCAATGATACAATCATGGGATAATGACAGTCATTCAGACATACTTTGCGATGTCCCAGGATAAACTGTTAGTACTTTTTTAGTATTTAACCCAGGAGAATGGACATGGCTGTCTGAATGATTTAAGTTTGTCTTGCAATAAAATGTTTTTTTTCCCTGGACAAATATGACATCTCTTTGTAGCCCAAGTAAGATAAAGGACTCTGAATTTGGTAGGGATTAGGTGGGTGTTTAGTAGAATTGGAAGGTGTTAAAAGATTACTTCACAGTGGAGGTAGGAGGGCATCTGGAAGATTACACTTACTTGCTTGGGGCCATGCTCTTGGATCCATTAATGTTAGTTGGAAGATTCACATTGGCTTCAGTGGTCTTTGGATGGGGGACTAATTCTCCTCTTGTGCCTTGAAGACTGGAAAGGCCACTCCTTCAGTTACCATTTTAAGGAGGGTTTGCCATCATTGTTGGGTATTAATGTTCACCACATATTCATGACTAATTAAAGCACAGTGTATGTCATGGAAAACACCCTGATAGGTCTGCCAATTCTCTCTCTCATTAGCGGAATGCAAAGCTGTCATTACATACAACCAGGGCATTCGGGGTGGACGAATCATAGAGCTGAAGAAGACTGTGGATGAAGCTGTGAAGAATTGCCCAAGTGTCAAACATGTCTTTGTGGCTCAAAGGACAGACAACACAGTCCACATGGGTGATCTCGATATCCCACTTAATGAAGTACGTTGACATTGTTATTTTAATCCAGGTATTTAATCCAGTGCTGGTTAGACTGCCCTGTCTTTAGGAGCTGGGTACTGTAGATACCTTGCTTGATGTTCCTGTATGAGGACCTCTGTTTTCACATACCAGGTATTTTACAGGCATTGGCTGTACTGAGAAATCATAATAATTAGGATGTGATCATAAATTGGAGCAACTGGTGCAGGCTACAGGAAATGCTCCCTATGGTGGATGGCTACTTCAGACCACCAAACTTTGCATTACATCCCACAGTGGAATGCAATGCCTAGTATTTAGAAATTGCCCCCAATTTTTTCTTCCAGCAATGGTGTTCCATACGTTTCAGAATACCCCAAAACCATGATACCTATTGTTGCTCTGTTGTGTTCAAACATAGAATCATAGAAAATTAGGGTTTGAAGGGACCTCAGGAGGGCATCTAGTCCAACCCCCCTACTCAAAACAGGACCATCCCCAACTAGATCATCCACCCAAGGCTTTATCTAGATGGGTCTTAAAAATCTCCAAGGATGGAGATTCCACAACCTCTCTGGGTAGCTTGTTACAGTGCTTTCCTACCTTCCTGGTGAGAGAGAGTTTTTCCTGATATCTAATGCAAACTTCCCTTGCTGTAGCTTGAGACCTCTACTCCTTGTTCTGTCATCTGCCACCATTCAGAAAAGTCTAGCTCCATCCTCCTTGGAACCACCCTTAAAGGTAGTTGAAGGCTGCTATTAAATCTCCCCACTTCTCTTCTTCAGACTAAATATGCCAGTTCCCTCAGGCTCTCCTCGTACATCATTTGCCCCAGCGTCCTAACCATTTTTTGTTGCCCTCAGTTGTTGACTCTCTCCAATTTGTCTACATCCTTTCTGTAGTGGGGGACCCAAAACTAGATACAGTACTTCAGATGTAGTCTAACCAGTGCTGAATAGAGGGGAAGAATCATTTATCTTGAATTGCTGGCAGTGCTCCTACTAATGTAGCCCAGTATGCTGTTAGTCTTCTTAGCAACAAGGGCACATTGTCAGCTCATATTCTGCTTATTATCTGCTGTAACCCCCAGCTCCTTGTCTGCAGAGCTGCTGCTCAGCCAGTCGGTCCCCAGCTTGTACCAGTACATGGGATTGTTCCATCCTAAGTGCAGGACTTTGCACTTGTCCTTACTGATCCTCATGAGATTTCTTTTGGTCCAATTCTTCAATTTGTTGAGGACTTCTGAATCCTAGCCTTACCATCCAGTATGTCTACTACTCCATCCAGCTTGGTGTCATCTGCAAACTTGCTGAGGATGCGCTCCATCCCATCTTCCAGGTTGTTGATCAAGATACTGAACAAAACCTGGCCCAGGACTACCCTGGGGCAGTCCACTTGATACTGGCTGCCAACTAGACATTGAGCCATTGATAACTACCCTTTGAGCCGGATGATCCAGCCAGTTTTCTATCCTCCTTACAGTCCATTTGTCTAACCCATACTTCCTTAACTTGGTTGCAAGAATTTGTGGGAGACCATATCAAAAGCCTTGATAAAGTCAAGGTATATCACATCTGCTGGTTTCCCCACATCCACGGAGCCAAGTCATGCCTGACCAACCTTGTTGCCTTCTGTGATGACTGGCTCTGCGGATGATTTGCCCCTGGTGAATCCCTGCTGACTATTCCTAACCACCTTCTCCTCCAAGTGCTTAGAAATGGATTCCTTGAGGATCTACTCCATGCTTTTTCCAGGGACTGATGTGAGGCTGACTAGTCAGTAGTTTCCTTGACTTTTTTCCTTCTTCCCTTTTTTAAATATGGGCTCTATGTTTGCCCTTTGCCAGTTACCTGGGACCTCTCCCAATTGCCACAAGTTTTCAAAGATAATGGCCAGTGGCCCAACTCTCTCAGCACCCTTGGATGCATTGTGTCGGATCCCATGGATTTATACACATTCAACTTTTCTAAATAATCTCTAACCTGTTCTTTTGCCACTGTTGGCTGCTCACCTCCTCCCCAAACTGTGCTACCAGGTGCAGTAGTCTGGTGCTTGCCTGTGAATGAATTAAAAAAGCATTGAGTACTTCACTCTACATCATCTGTCACTAGGTTGTCTTCCCCATTCAGTAAGGGACCCAGAATTTTCTTGATCTTCCTTTTGTTGCTTCATTTGTCCAAGTTTCCACTTGCTGTAAGCTTCCTTTTTGTGTTTTAGCTCACTGAACAGTTCCTTGCTCAGCCAAGCTGGTTGCCTGCCATACTTGCTCATCTTCCTGCACATTGGGGTGGTTTGTTCCTGCGCCTGCAGTAAGGTGTTTTTTTTTTTTTTTGTTTTTTGTTTTTTTTTTAAAAATACAACCAGCTCTCCTGGACTCCTTTCCCCTTCAAACTGGCCTCCCAGGGGATCCTTTCCATCAGTTCCCTGAGTGAATGGAAGTCTGCTTTTCTGAAGTCCAAGGTCCTTACTCTGCTGCTCTCCTTCCTTCCCAGGTGGTTCAGGCAAACTCGGTAAAATCTTATCTATGCTGTGAAACTGGATATTAGTTTTGCAGAAGCAGACAAGACCCAAGAGAGGCTTCGTGTAATTATTCTTTTCTCCTGGGGAATGATTCTGTAGAACTATTTACAACCTATATAGGCTGGTGGAGGAAGGATCACTCATTAAAATGTGCACCTGCTTGAGGCAGGGGTAACTGTGTCAGTTTACCAGTAGCAATAATCAGACAGCACTAATTGCATTCAGTGCTGGAAACCACCATTTGAACATAAAAAATATTGAGGAGCTAAAACTCACTTTCCAAGTCAGTTGGTGTTCCTGTGAAGTAGGAGCAAACGACTGCTAGATGCTAACAGTACAATCTAGACAGGAAGAGCTTGTTTTATTGGTTAGGTGTTGCTTAATCCTTGAATAAACTGAAGCAGAGGTGGCATCTGAAGTCTGCAGGTAACTTGAAACTGCAGTTAAGAAATGTGAACCTTGAATCCTTGAATGCAGTTGTCTGGTGTTAACTCTTTTAGTGCTGATCAATATAGTGGAAATATCCAGCTAATACATTTATACCACAACCTAAAACTGCCTCAGGGTGCTGAAAGCTCTCACTCCCCACTTCTTCATTGCTAGTGACTTCCAGCTTCATTCTGCAGTGGTGCGGTGATCTGTTTTAATACAAAACCTGAGATACATTGAGAATGTGGAGACAGGATGAAAGAGGTTGAACTCTCTATTAAGTAGCACAGGGATATTATACTTTAACTCGCTATTTTAATTGAACTGAAGCTACTACAGATTTGCTCCTCTTCTACATTTGATACCACTGAAGCCAGTGGGCCTTGCTGTAGACTTAGGAGCACATGGAACCTGGCCATGGTACCAAAACTCAGGGAAGTCAGTCTGACTATGCTGTGAAAACATAAATGCAGATGAGATCCCTAACTTGCCCAGGGTGTAAGACTTAGTTTTGATTTTACCCCCTGTTACTATTTTAATATTTGTTAATTGCTCACAAACACTTGGAACTAAATGCAGGCTCTGAATAGTGGTTAGTTGTAAGGCCAAATCACCCTATAGTGTTTCACAAGCACTCACAACTGATCACTGAGATAAACACTTAGTTCAGTGATTCTCAAATATTTTGCTGTCTTGACTTTGATTACTGTCATACATCTGTAGAACCATTGTGTACACCTGCAGTTAAATGGGGCAATGACTTACCCTGCCTCTACTACTCAACAGTAACTGTCCCTGTGCCCACAATTACTCCATGATGAGGGCTAGCCTAGAGGCTTGTCCTTGAATAAAATATGACTGAGTTAGGCTAGGTTAGCTCTCTCTGCAGCATAATTCAGGCACTGGGACAGTTTCCAGAAAGCTGAGGCATGTTAAGTCCCTGTTCCCTATTAATTGGAGGCATATGGAAGAATTGTGGGATTGGGGAAATTAAGGGCCACAGGAGTCTTGTGACCCCACTCATAACTGCCACATCCCTACTTGGCATTACAACCCCTAGGTTGGGAACCACAAGCCTAAACAATCTGAGGGAAGTATTTCTTCACCTAGAATAGCACGGTGCCTCAGGGAAGTAGGTTGCCTCTCTGTTTTTACAGACAATTGTTGAATATTTGGAATATATCATGATTGCTACAGGCTTGTATACACCCAAGGAAGATGCTGGAGGTTGTCACCCAGGCTGGAAAATGTTTTCTGAGCAATGATTGTTTTATGTCCATCAACTTACTTGAGCCCTTAGGGCAGGGGTGGGTAAAATGGCAGATCTGTGGTTGGCAGCTGGACTCCATTTCCCAGCAGCTCCTGTCTGCATCATTGCATGCCATTAACATGGACACCCCAAAGGGGCAGGGCTATGACAGCAGGGGGAGCTGGGTTTCCACAGGGGTTAGCCCGTGGAACGCTGGCAGGGTGGACTGAGGAGCTGCTCTGGGGTCAAGGCTGGGATTTGGCAGGAGTGACAGCATGGTCCAGAGCCAGGGCAGAGCTGTGATCTGCTGCCCACACGCCCCACTGGGGCAGAGCCGCAATTTGCTGTCTGCCTGCTCCCGCCCAGGGCATGCAGGCAGTGGATCACAACTCTGCCCTGCATCTGGGCCCTCCTGCTACAGGGCTCCAGGCCCCAAATAGCTCTCTGCCCAGCTGTGCACCCTGCCAGTGCTGCTTGGGCCAGTCTCTGTGGAAATCTGGGCCCCGCCCTGTAATGGCTGTGCCCATTCTGGAGTCTTCATGGAAACTGACTGCAGCGATATGGGCAGTGGCTGTTGGGAAACATAGTCTGCCACAGGCTGAATCCAGCCCAGGGGCTGTATTTTGCCCACACCTGCCTTAAGGGGAAGTTGTTCCACTGTGTTTAAAGCTTTTGCATGAGTTGATGCATCATATTAAGCTCTGGAGTTTCATAGATTTCATAGACATTAGGGCTGGAAGGAACCTCGGGAGATCATCGAGTCCAGCCCCATGCCCAAAGGGCAGGAAGTCAGCTGGGGTCATAGGATCCCAGCAAGATAAGCATCCAGTTTACTCTTG
>NW_017728931.1:46178-66089 GCF_001723895.1 Crocodylus porosus
TTAGCCACAGTAGGTCCGCTAGGTCTCTGGAGAGCCAGGGGGGCTGCTGTGCCTTCTTGCTGCCTTTCCTCCGTGTTGGAATAGATTTAGTGCATCTCTTTGAACTAATGAACTGGTATTTTGAACTGATGCTTGGTATTTACAAAACTTGCAAGTAGATTTATAGTCAGAGTTAGGCTAACTTGCATGTGCCAGTTTGCTGGAGCCTTGTAGTCCTATGTTGCAGGCTGTTTGGAGCTGCCTATCCAAGTGGAGGGAATGGAAGGCATGAATAAGAGAATCTCTGTTTGCAACAAGGAAATGGCATTTGACAATAGACCACAATTATTTGCTGGAGGATTACAGGAGTTTGTAAAGCTGGTGAAAAACAAGCATGTACCACATTTTGCTATCCCACTGATTCCAAAGGAAAGAAGCAGAATTGAAAAGAGCAGGACAGGCACAAAAAGAACAGGCCTTAAGCCATGAGCCAGTAAAAGCAAAGTTATCATGTAAGCAATTGAAGCTCCCACCCTGTTTCGAACAGGGTTCATACACACTGGATGTAGTCCTGATGGGTGCCCTTGCTAGATTTTGGCTTTATTAGTCATATGAATAACAAAACGTTTCATTCTAAACTGTCTCCCCAAAAACACCTGATCCTAATGTTTTTTGTCACTGGTTGGTAGGATATATTTGTCTCAGCTTTTAGGTCCCTGCACCCTTAAAAGAAGTTAATGTCTGTCTTTCATCCAGAATGAACTGAGCTTAATCCATCCACTGGCATGAATCAGTGATTATCTGCTTCACTTCCATGCAAGGTTCAAGTGGTAGATAACAAGATGACTCATTGAAACCTGTCAATAAAATCCTCCTCCACTAATTATTACTTGGCTTCCAATGCACTCTGAACACTGTACGCTGTGCTTAGTTGCTGGTTTATTCTTGAAGTGATGTCTAAAAATTAGGTTGGCTTTCTTGCATCTGATTTGCCAAAATCCATATAAACAAAACAGAGAGAGAAAGTGAGAGAAGTCTAGGGTGTGGTTTAATTCAGAACAAGAAAGCAATGACAAGGGGAGTGCCCCATGGTTCCAGAGAAGAAAGGAAATTAGGACATTCAAATCAGTGGAGAGGCTGGATCTTTTCATGGATATTGCTTATGTTGGATTTGGAATAAGCAGAGTACACATGGACCATCTAATGAGATCTCAAGCTGAATATTCCCTGATATTAAGTGGACTCTGAGCAGCACATTGTTCCAGTAGGCCCAACCTTTTCACCCCATGGGCTGGATAAGCAGTGCCAAGTTGATCTGTGGTTTAGATTTGGCCTGTGGACCTGATCCAGGGCATGCTGCTGGTTCAGCTGCATAGGGCTGGCCTGGCTGGGGCTCAGGCATCCAGCTTTCTGGCAACAGCCCAGCCAAGGCCCACTCCAGCCACATGGGACTTGGAAATTTGGTGGCAGAGTAGTGGTAATGTGAATTGCCACCATTCCCCCACTGCTAAATATCTGGACCTGTAGGGAGCCTTGTGGGCTAGATGACAAGGCTCCATAGACCAGATGCAGCCCATGGGCTGGGGCTTGAGTGCCCCTGTGATATTCAATTTGTGCTCCAGGTTTGTGGAAGTTCCACTTGTTCCTACTGTGGAGCCATCCATTTTCAACTGATTTTTAAGGAAGGTGAGTGGCAGCCTACAGGTTCCATTTACCAAGGGCCAAATTCTGTCCCTACCCATCATAATACTGAGGGCAGGTAAGGCTGTTGCAGTCCAGCCCTGGGATGTTAGTGCTGACTTCTCTGCTTGAACTTGGAAATTGGAGGGCTGACCCTAATGATAGAGAAAAGGAAGCAGGGAATGAGTCTGCAGAGGCCTAAAACCCCTCCCCACTGCTTACTCGTTTAACTTCTTGTCTGAATTTATGATGCAAGGAGGGCCATAAATTTGGTGATAATTTGAGTTAGTGCTGATCCAGCTACTTTCCCCAGTGAAGTCAGGGGGTGGGATAAAGCTAGGTCTTCATTCATTACCCACTAACTTGCTCCAGGGAGGGAGCAGACAGGCCAGTACCCCTGTGACTTCTGCATGCCCATGCCCAAGGTCAGGGTTACTCACCTAGGGATTTAAGGAACCTCTGCAACCTGCTTGTTTCCTTGTACAAGTGAAAGCTCAGGCCTGACTCTGCCCCCTGGCCTTTCCAATGGCCTCTGTTGGGAGTTCTAACTCCAGAACTGTTTTGGCTTTTGGGAGAATGGAAATAGGAAGGCAGCAAGGTCTATGTTTGGAGAAGAAGGAATAAGGCATAGTGGATCATTTACTGGTCTCCATCTTTTCATTTACAACAAATACCAAACTTCACAGGCATGCCTGCATTCTGTTGGACTGCTAAGGAGCATTGCACTGAGATGCACAGGACTGCACCCTGGACAGAAGTAAAAGGGCCAGGGAGACTGGAGTGTATCTCATGCCAAAAATCTGCCATGTAAGTGCTTTTGAGTTTGTGCCCAAGGCATGCTTGGTGCTTTTCACAATCTCAGGCATACTCATAGGAGCCACTCCAAAAGAAGCTGCCTGGCATTTTTTCAGCATGTAGTGCATTCAATGCAGGAGCAAGTAGGCAGGACATAATTTCCACTGTGCTGCTCCCTTGTGTGGTCTGATCCAGGGTGGCTCTGCTTTATACCAGGGCTGTCTAACTTCCAAGTGGCTGGTGGCTGCATGTCATGCAAGCTGCAGTAGCAGGGGCCACATTAGTGCAAGCAGCAGGCCCCTAGGCCACAGTCTTCCCTCCCCCACC
This sequence comes from Crocodylus porosus, assembly GCF_001723895.1. NCBI lineage: Eukaryota > Metazoa > Chordata > Crocodylia > Crocodylidae > Crocodylus > Crocodylus porosus. Next base: position 48,960 of record NW_017728931.1, read on the forward strand.
ACAAGTTATATTGACGCCATGAGCTGTGCCACCCCACACCCTAGGATGGGAGCAGGAAGTGAAAGCTGCTGAAGGTGGGAGCTTAGAGACCCTAGCTGCAGCAGAGAAAGAAAGGAATAGTGGCCATGTAGAAGCCTGGGGGACTTTGGCTGGGTACCCACTGTATAGGGGCAATAGAGACTTCCTGTTGCTGCTGTGATTGCCATTGTGATCCTATGGCTGCCAGAAGCAGCTGCTTTCTGTTATTTATTATTTAAGATAGTATGGGGGTGCCTGATGCCTGCACACCACCCACACCACCTTTTTTTATGGTACTGGCCACAGGTTAACCCCTTGTGGGCTGTGTGTGGCCTCCTGACTGCCAGTTGGACAGCTCTGCTCTGTACCTGATGTAGCCAGAAAAGGGCCCACAGTCCTTTCTGCAGCCAGAAAATGGAGGCTGACAATGGGAAATCCCAGGTATGATTTAAAATTAAAATAGAGCTTAGTGACCTTTCAGTTGCTACAAAGTGTGACTTATGATGGGAATCACACTAGGGTTTTCTGTCAGAAGCTTTTATCCTCCCAAGGACTTGATTTGTGTTTTTTCTTTAATACAGGTTTTGTTAATCTGTTTTCTTCTGACACCTGGGTGTGAGAGATGTATGTGACTAAAGAACAGCTACAGCATCTATCCCCATGACCTTATAGGGAATAAGTGTCCTGTGTACACAGGACCAGGTTCCATTTTACCTATTAGGCAAGTAAGGATCCTAAGTGCAATTCTATTCCACCCTGTGTAAATCCTGAAAATACATGAATGGATTTAGTTTGGTAACACATGGTCTTTATACCTTTTAAGACTAAATCACAAAAAAGCATCAAAAGGAGGAGGACCCACCCATCTTTTGCATTAACAGTTTTTCACGGGCTTGAGCAGGATGGAATAGAATTGCATTTAAGTGCCTCAGGCCTCTTACCTGCTTCTTGATGGAATAGAATCTGTCCCATGGTGCCCTTGCAGCTTCTGTTAGTGCCTAGGGAAATGGACAGTGCATGTCATCTGAGCAGCCACCTTGACTTCTCCTATGCTCTAGCATTTTCCATCCGCTTGTCCTTGCTTTTTGCTAGTACAACTTCTGCCAAGTCTTTCTGCAGAAAGCCATGACACCAGCTGAAGACATGCCAGTTCTTTTAGGCATAGCCCAGACACAGGTGAGTTTCACAAAAGGATTTGCTATGAGAGGTTAAAAGGCTTTTTGTGTTGTTTCTCTTTTCTTAGGAGATGGCCAGGGAGGCTCCTGTATGTGCTCCTGAAAGTATGGACAGTGAGGACATGCTCTTCATGCTTTATACCTCTGGAAGCACAGGAAAACCCAAGGGGATTGTTCATACCCAGGCTGGATATCTGCTGTATGCTGCTCTGACACACAAGGTACTGCAAGTGTGTTATCTCTGTCAAAAGAGCATTTGTGCTGTTTCAGCATGTGCATGGGGAAACATTTGTTTCTTTGATTAAGGCCATGGTGGTGCATTTGTCAGTCATCTGACGTGTTGCATGTAGTTGAGTTGAAAGGTGTGTGAAAGCATATTAATAATTAAATTGCCTCAGTTTGCTGCCAGGAAGCATGCAGCCATGCAAATCAGCTCCCTGTGTTCATAAGGAATCCAGATGATGCAGTGATTCTAGTTGGGTCTTTTAAATTCATTGGTCACTCCTGAAGTGTCTATTTGTGATACTTGTCTGCTGAAGGACAAAACTGTATAAGCACTAATTTTTTGCCTCTGCCACTGATACGTTGGGTGGCATTGGGCAGGTTCTTTAAGTCCTTTTCTGCAGTAGCAATATGGACCTTATAATACCTTCCCAGAGCGGGTGTTGTGTGGCATGTGGTTGACTGTGGGATGCAGAACCTTTGTGCTGTGGAATAATAAATGACCATATAATGAAGGTTCTGTACCCACAGAGAGAGCACAAGTTCAAGCACATTAATTTCTATAGCTAGCTACCCTCAAGGCAGTGATGCAATCAGCCTTATAGCCACCTACCTCTGATTCCTCAGTTCAAGATCAGTTGTCCAGCTACAGTTAGATTAACTAGAGGCAGTCTTTTATGTAAGCTTTGAGGCGGGCTTAGAGGTCACATCTCTGGAGCCACAGCAAGATGCATTAACCACTCTGCCTCTGTGTCCTTACCCCTACTCATACTTACGTTTTCCAAGAGATTTGTGCTGTTCTCAGCCCAGAGGTAGCTGGTCAGAAAATTTGAGGATTAGCCTTTCAAGCTGCAGGACTGAAGTGTTTCACTTGGTCTCTGAGACATGTGGGAGTTGCATGTCAGCTCTTCTCAGAAGGCAGCTATATGAAGCATAGTCTTTAGGTCTTCTTCCTGCTCAGTCCGGAAAGAAAGTTCTTGGCTTTGGTCTGTCACTACAATGTCCTGCTTCCTCCCCCTCCCCCTCCATCTGCTCCCCTGGATCTGAGAATTTCCTGCAAAAAAAATTCTGGCAGGGCATTGGCAGTGCCCTTGTCTCTCCTAGTTTTATCTGTGGCATTTAATTGTATGTTTTTGGTGTTCTAGATTTTGTTCCTTGTTGGAGTAGGTAAGGATTTAAAGTAACAATTTTGGGGAATCCTTGGATTAAGAACTGCCTTTGAATGTGGTGGGCTGAAACTAATGCCCCAGGAGGCCCCTTTAGTCTTATGTTTCTATTTGTCCCTTCGGGTTATTTTGCCACTTATGTTTGCTGTGACAGGGGGCCGTCTCATGGCCAGTCCAATTGTTGGCCCGCCCACCTGTCTCACCTTTGATGCAACTCTGAAGTAGTTGTTTATAAGGTGGGAGGCTGACTGATTAGTGCTTGACGCCAAGGACATAATATACAGCTCTGTACTGTCCCTAGAACGTGTCCCACACTTTGCAGATGGCATCGCTGTGTGGGCTCCCACTGGGCCTCACTCTACACCTGCCTGATGTTCAGACCCCACCTGGATCCCTCCTCCTCAGGCAATCTACTCTCCACCCTCATTCTGTGCTGTAAAACTCCCTAAGCCCATTTTCCTTGTGGCAGTTGTCCCCTCTGGGACTTTTGGCCTCACTGGCCCTGGCCTTGTCTCTAGGCCAGTCAGGACTCCTGGTCTCTGTCTCTCCCTTGCAATAGGTGCTTTGGCCCTTTGACCGGTCTGGTCCTGGCCCCATCATGGGCCAGTCAAGGTTACTTTGGATAGGTTGAGCCACTCACCCTCCAACCAGCTCACTTAATCACTAAGCCAGCCCATGCACAGTCCTTCAGGCTTGCCCACACAGACCCTACTCTACGTGGTCCACTCACTGTCACACGCCTCCTCACTGTGGCCACTAGGCCTTATACCCCTTGGGCCTCAGGTGTCTGATGACATGCCTAGACCCATGAATGGCGCATGCCCCTGGCAGCTGGGGGAGGGGCATGGCTACGCTGGCAGCAGTGGGAGCACAGAGCTCCCACAGACTCTGTTGGCACTGTTGAGGATGGAGTGGGGTGAGTGCTGACCAAGGGTTAGTGACTACCTGCAAGCAGTGCTAGCAGCACTGGCGGCAACCAGTGGCGATTGTGGACTGCCCACAAATGCTGCGCATGATGTCGGCAGCAGGGGGGCAAGCAGCAATGACTTGCAGGCGCCGCTGACAGTGGTAGCAGCATCTTTTTGCAGGGGGTGCACTGCCACACTCGGGATGCATGTGCATCCATGTGCACCCCCCATGCATTGTCCCTGCTTGGACCTCTCACCTGTCCCCTCTACAGGGTAACCCACCAGGTCATGGGGGCTGAGGTTATAAGGTGCCCCATACTCACCTTTCACTGGGGAGGCACAGGTATGGCATTTCCTGGACACCACCCTGCCACAAGCAGCCCTACCACACCATCCTTCCCAGCAGGGTGTAGTTTTAGGTCATTCCCCAGGACCAGGAACCTTCTCCATCGCCATAGCTCCTACCCTGATCTCCAGATATTCTGGGAACAGCAGCTCCAGCTTGGCAGTGTTACTCCAATGGCATCCCTACAGCAACTGCTAGCTCTGCCCTGAGGGCCTGGGCTTATATTGAGGTTGCCCAGCCCCATCCTCCAATCCAGGAACCCTCCTGTGGTCATGTGACCGCCTTGTTGGGCCACACTGCACCTGCCAGCTACTCCACAGTCTGTTAAAGCCTCTTAAAGTGGCAGGCACCAAAGGTGCCCTGCCGCGCTTGCCCTGTTCCATCTCTTTTGCTGGCTGAATTGAAGTAACCAATGCAATGGAGCATGTGTCAATTCCTTTATACTGAGCTTTCAGCTTTTTACTGAGCATTCAAATTCTCTATGCATTTTTGCAGTATGTCTTTGACTACCAGCAAGGTGATATCTTTGGCTGTGTGGCTGATATCGGCTGGATCACAGGACACAGCTATGTTGTGTATGGACCACTCTGCAATGGGGCTACCTCTGTACTGTTTGAGAGCACGCCTACGTACCCTGACCCAGGTGAGGAATGATGGCCAAAGCTTTACATAGGTACCTTTTGAGAACATTATAGGGCAGAAGGCAGTCTAGAAACTGATTGGGACTGACCTGGCTGCCTTAGTGGATGTTTCCTGCTCACTTTCCTATAGTCATGTGTGTAGTAGGCTAGCTGGCAAAGGCTTGCAGCAGATTACACGCTCCAAACTGGAGGAGTCTGCAGGCTGGTGGGGACTAAAGTCTGCTGCATAGACTTTAGGAGGGAGAAGGAAGACTGTACTGTGGTATTGAGGGAGCAGCATGAAGCCTGTAGCACCCTCTTGGAGCCTGGGGAGAGGCCTCAGGACTGTGAGCTGCCCTGTATGGGCTGTGTTTAAGGGTGTTTTGAGTTCTCCTTTTATGTTGATTCTTGTGCAGTCAGGATGTCCAGGGATAAATGTACAATATGAGAGACAAGGTGATTAGTTAAGTGTTAACCCCAAACCTGCCCTCGGGGCCTGGAGGTTGGTCTCTGGTTCCAGGTCCCCAGAGACAGTTGCCCAGGATGCTGACCTTCTTACTGAGCCCCTACTGGAAAACCTGCAGCTGGTGGTGCCGGTGACAGAGGTGCCCTGGGTGTGCCAAGGATGGTCCTGGTCTGCATCACCTGTATCTGGGATCTCCTGGACTATGCCAAGCAAGAGTGGGCAGTTCCCTCTGTGCTGGCCTGGTGCATGAAGCTGACCATGCTGCGTGCACGCTGCTGCCTATTCCAGGAGGTCAAGGCTGCCCTGCCTCCTATTGCCCTTGCCTATGTAGACCAGATCTGGCACAAGGGCAGTCCCTGCCCCCCTGGTGTCCCCCAGTCCTCTGGAGCTTGTTGTGGGGCTCCTGCCTCTGCCAGCTCCACAGTGTTCCCCACCTCACCATCTTAGCAGGATGGGGACACCAAGCTGGTCTGCTTTTGAACCACCCATCACCACCAGCTCTATGAAGTGTGCAGCTGGAGTGCTGCACTTCAGGAGGAATGTGGACAACAGAGAGAAGGCTGAGGGGGGATCTAGTGGCCTGTTACAAACTAGTCAGAGGGGACCAGCAGGCATAGGGGGAGTCCCTGTTCCCCCGAGCACTGCCAGGAGTGACTAGAAATAAGTCACAAGCTGGCAGAGGGTAGATTCAGACTAGACATCAGGAGGTGCTACTTCAGTGTCAGGGCAGCTAGGATCTGGAACCAACTTCCAAGAGAAGTGGTGCTAGCTCCTACCTTGGGGGTCTTTAAGACGAGCCTAGAGGAACACCTTGCTGGGGTTTTTTGACCCCAGTACTTTTTCCTGCCGTGGCAGGGGGTTGGTCTTGATGATCTGCTCAGGTCCCTTCTGACCCTACAAACTATGAAACTATATGCTCATGCTCCACACCATCCATCATCCTGTCTTCACGTCCTGCCCAGACAGCAAGTGGCAGGACACCCTGGGTTGGGGTGAGGGTCTCTGGGGACAATACTGCATTCCACCTATATCCTGTGAGCCACTGGGGACCTCAGCTGGTGGCTCCTCCACAGAGCCATCACCACGGGGATGTATCTGGTATGGTTCACAGACACCCCCCCCCAAATACCTACCCCTTTTTGTGAGCAGAGGAAGACCCTGGTACAAGTCTACCTGGAACCTACCAGGGCAAGCCTACCCTGCCCTGCCTTCTCCAGAACCTCCTGTTGAGGTTCTGGCTGCACTTTTCCCCTCATCTGTTCATTTTTGCACTTCAGGTCTGTGGCTCCAGCAAGTTCCAGGACCTCCTGGTCAACATCCTCCTGGCCCTGGCCAAGCTGGCCATGTATCTTCTCAGGAAGGAGGCTCTGGCTGGGAGGGTCCTTGGAGACTGGGGAGCTTCTTTCCTTGCCCTATTTCTTCCCATCTCTGGGCAGAGTATCAGTGGGCAGTGTCCACTGGCTCCTTGGACTTGTTTGGGGGCCAGTGGGCACTGTCTGGTGTGCTCTGCTCAGTGTCCCCCCTTAGCACACTAGTTATTACTCTTGACCTCCATTCCTGTCCTTTGTTTTCATTATTATTTGTCCCAAGTAATCTGTAACACATCGTTAGTGGCCCCCAGTACTAAAGGGGGCTTATAATTTCCTTGGTGGGCCTGGCTCCATGACTTTCCCTGACATGTTAAAAGTCCTGTGCAGCCAGGGTGCTCAGGAATAAATGTACAAAGTGAGAGATTTAAGGTGACTGGTTAAGCTAAGTGTTAATCCCAAACCTGCTACAATGTGATTATTAAAAAAGTATGTACTAAGGGTAATAAAGATGTCATCAGCATTGTACTGTAGATACTGCAAGTAGCTCCTGTACACTCTGTTGACATTCATGTTCATTATTTGTAACAATAGCTTTGTTTTGAAAACAGCTAGATTAAAGGTGACTCTTGGGGATTTTGCAGGTCGTTACTGGGAAACTGTACAGAGGCTAAAAATTAATCAGTTTTATGGAGCACCGACTGCTATCCGTCTGCTTTTGAAATATGGCGATCAGTGGGTGAAGAAGTATGACCGATCTTCCTTAAAAACTCTGGGGTCAGGTGAGAACCACTGGAAACTTGTATGAAAGGAATTGTAGAACCAGAGCCTTGGCAGATAACAATGGAGGCAGCTCTGCTGAGATCAGTGAAGCCAGGATGGCTTAACCCAGCTGCAGTTTGGCTCAGAGTAGATGTTCTTTCACACACATGTTACTTATGGTGATATAGTTCCTAAGTGAGAAGGAAAAGCACTTAAAACTAAAGCAGTTAGTAACCCAGACTTATACCTTATCTTTGAGATTCCTGTAGCAAGAGTAGCATTCCTCAGGAAAAGATACCAGACAAATTCAGTGGCCTGAATGGCATACTTTAGAGCAATAGCCATTCTCAGGCTGGACATACCTATGGGCTTTCTGCACCACTATGGCAAGGAGCTTGGCAAGGACAAGGATGAGGACACCCTACCCATGCTGCACTTACATGCACGTGTGGATGCATCCCAGACCCAGAAATTCACCAAAGAGACCGCTGTGGACGCATGCCTATTGGTTGTTCTTAGGCTGACTGCAGGCTTGAGAGCAGGCACAGAGGGATAAGTCTGGAATTGCCTGAGTGTTGTATTTCCAGATTTGGAGTGTGCCTTTGAGATACAGGTGGGAGGGATGTGGGTGGGACACATCCTTGCCCTTAGTGGCTGCTGCTGAGGTGTAGGCAAGGCCCAAATGGCTCCCTGCATTATCATGGTTGTGGTTTTCTGAAGATCCTCAAGTTACCTTCAGTTACTCTTCTGTGCTGTTCCCCAGTCCAAGGAAAGAGTGGTGAACATGCAAGCTGTGCTGTTATGTGTGTCCATTAGGCTTCTTTTTATGTCTCAGCCAAATATTAAGAAAAGTTAGTAGCTGCAGACCAATTGCTATAATTATAAAACTGATGTCACGTAGTCCACATGCAGGGGGTGTTGACAGGATAGTGCTCTGAATAAAGGTGCTTTCACCAGAATTCACTCCTTTTTCTTTGCTGTTTTGGCTTTAGTGGGAGAACCAATTAACCATGAAGCTTGGCAGTGGTTCCACAAAGTAGTGGGAGACAGCAAATGTACCCTTGTGGACACCTGGTGGCAAACAGGTAATTAGCATGATACTGGGGTTGGTGGCAGAGAAGGGGCAGGAAATGTTCCCCAAAAATGATCATGGTTAGAAAATGGTTTGAAATGATGGTGTGCAACTATTTGGCCTGAAGGCCAGATGAGTGGCATAGGGCTGGTCCTTGGGCTGGATCCCCTGGGACTGATCCAGTGTGGGGTTGGTGCATTGGATCCAGCTGTGGGCCAGCTTAGCACTGCACACTAGATCTGGTCATGGAGTGACCCCATATGTAAAACAACTCCACATACTGGAGCAATTCGCTTGTGGGCTTGCACCATCAAGCCCGTAGGGCTCCTCACAGGTATTTGGCAGTGGGGAAGCAGTGGCAGAGTTAATTGCCATGGCTGCCACTGCTCCCCTACCACCAAATTTCTGGACCATTGAGGAGCCATGCAGGGTGGCTAACATAGCCCCGTGGGCCAAATGCAGTGTGTGGGCTGGAGGTTGAGCACCACTGGTTTAAAATGGTCTATTTCATTTGGAAACATTTTCATGAAAATTTTGTCCAGGTTTTTGAATACGAGTTACTTTCTTTGTTACTCTCTTGCATACTCTTTTGTACTTGGGCTCTCAGGTCACAAAAGTATGATGCACCCATCCTTACTGTTCTTTACTGAAGGGCCTTCTGGAGGTAAGGACTAGATCCTATTCTACCAGTTGGGCATCTAAGTAAACAGAAGCATCTAAGTGTGATTTTTATTTTACTGGATTCAAGAGTCCTGAAAATCCATCTATTAGTGGTGTGACTGGGGCAGGTACCCTAGGTACCAACTTGAGGGGGAGGTAGGAGGTGGGGCGGGGGTGGGTAAAGCGGAAAAAAAGGCCATTGCTGCAGCCACAATCTCACCAGTGGTACAGCAGCAATCAGAAGTTGCTGAGGCCCTTGTGTGTGTGGAAGCTGCCCAAGGTACCCAACTGCACACTTGCACCGCTGCCATCAGTGCATCTACTTTTGTAACACACCATCATCTATCCTTTAAGACTGAGTCACCTAAAAGCAGTGAGGAAGGGAAGGACCCACCTTCCTCCCCTTTTTTGCATTAACTGTTTTTGGGGGATTTGATCAGGGTGGAATAGAATTATGCTTAGGCTGTTAAGTACACTTATGTACCTAATAGGTGGAACAGGATCTTGCCTTGAGTGTTTCTCCAGGTCTGTGTTTTCTCCTGCTCTTGCCTGTCATATGACAAGAAGAATCACAAAAAGGTCACTTTCTGGAGCTGAACCAACAGCTTACCTGGAATAAGGAAAATCACATGAAAGCTGCTGGCTCTGTTTGTACTCCAGTGTATACTTTGTTCTGGGCTCTCCTTCCTGCTTGGCTTCCTGCTGTAGCTTAAAGAAAGAGTATGTGTATTTTCACACTGCCTTTTTCCTCTCCTCTACCAAAGAGCACCCCTCCCATTTCCAGACTCTCCTACCCAGGGACTGAGCACCTCCCTCTTCTGCTGGAGGAGTCTAGCATGCTTACTTTATCATTGCTTCCAAACCCACCTCCATGTTTCCATACTGCGGGGTCCATACTCGTTTTTCCTGTTTCCAGCCAGAACTCCCAGCATAACCTGCCTTTCCCTGCTTGCCTTGGCTTGGAGATCAGTGAGTGAGTCCCTTGTAAGCCAGGTTAGATTTTTAAAATCCACTTATATTCAGGTAAAAAAACAAAAACTCTTCAGATGAAAAATGAATGCTGCATGCTGTGTTATGAGACTAGTTTCTTTCTCAGTCAAATTAAGATAAACAGTGCCTAGATGACTGGAAACTGCATTTCTTTCCTCTTGTCACATCTTTGATGCATTAGATTAAGTTGGTAAGAAAATAAAACCTTCCAAAACAGTGAATGATTACTGTACAGTGATGGGGACCAGAGAAAGTACCCTGTCCCCCTGTTATGACTTCTGAACTTTCACTAGATTAGTTAGTGATGGATATAAGTTGGCACAGATTTCCAGATATATATCATCTTTTAAAAAATAACTACAGCATTAAAGCTAAAAATTGAATTGTAACTACTACTTTGCTATTACTAGACTGAATATTAGGCTGTAGGTAGTGGCACTGAATTCATAAATGCTTGAACAAGAATAGTCAGTTCTCTGAAGACAGCACTTATTGAGCACAGCAATTTGCAACTTCAAGCACACAACAAAGAACAACAGAACTCCGCCTAAGCTAAGACAACCCAATAAGACACAGTAACAGTACACACAATTTAGCTTAATTTGAAATGTAACGTAAGCCAAAAAGACAACAGAAAGCCTTGCATAGGTTTTATGTAATCCTGAGGGCAGAGGTATTCAGAAAGTCTTTCTGGGGGATTCTCAGGTGGTCTTAGGTGATGAGGAAGAAATTCCACAGGCCTGGGAAATTCCACAGTCTTTGCCTGGGTTTTTATAGGGCTCTGCACCTTTCTCCCCCTTGGGTCCTTCGTATATCCCATGTTTCATGACTGTCATACACTGTTTGATGTCTCTGTTTCTTGCCTCTTCTTAGGTATTCCAGTATTTTGCCCCTTACAAGTTTCACTTTGAAATGCAAATTTAGCCCCCCTGCCTTCTTCCCTTCCCTGGCTACTTCAGGTCATGTACTTAACATCTGTCATGTAGCTGCAGAGTTAGTAAAGGGCCCACACTTGTGATGGCTGCTGTGTGTTTGCTAACACTGATTAACAGTTGCCTGGTTGATAGCCAGAACCCACATTTCTCGGTGTGTATAAATTGCAGTTTCCCAGTTGGTCTAATAAGAGGTATCATTTTGGAACCAAGAGTTTTAGTTTTCTGTATGAGAGCTTGGAATGCCTTTTAAACTTGGCCAAGTGCTTTCAGGTGACCAATTAGCAGCTAGTGGAGGTCTCACAAATCTTTATAGAAATGTGTTTTGCTAGAGAACAAAATTTTTCTACCTTGAAAGGTTATGTTATAATAATAAACGCACATGGAAGGATTAAATGCACTGTTTAGACATATATGTGGGATGAAAACAGTTTTTAGATAAACCGTTTAGATGAGTGCAGTGTGTATTACTACAGTGTCACCTCTCACAGCCAATTTAAATATAGCTCATCAAATGCCTCCTGTCCTCTGTGGAAGGTTGCCTTCTGCAGCAGCAGCATGTCACCAGATAGTAAAACTGAACAGACAAAGATGAGTAAATCACGCCTTAAGAACCCACCCAGAAGTATTTGGGCAAATAGTTTATGAGGAACAAGTAACATGGAGGGTGTGTCTGCATGTGTGAGAGAGAAATTATGGTTTTTTGTGCTAAAATATTGGATAGTTGGGTCTGTGTTATGACTAATAGCAATATGATTCAAAGATGCATCTGATTGTTAGGGTTTTAAATGATATGAAAAAGAGATTTGATATATTTAGGCTTATAATTTACTTTTGTTCCCAAGGTAAAGCTGTTTGTAAGTGGTTCTTGAATCACTAGACTGTGGTATTGAATAATGTTGAATAAATAGGGGGTATTCAGAGGAACATACTATACTTTGGCCTTTTAGTGCTTGTTATCTTATTTATCCATCACATATATAGGATCTGCTCAAGCACTTGCTCCTGCTGTCATTAAATCAACAGCTAACCTCTTGTTTTTTCTGAGAACAGGAGTACTAATATCTGTCAGCCAGCTAGACATATTGACCTTGCTTTGTGTTAACAAACAGCAGGGACACACAAAGACTGATGCTTTTCTCATTATTTGCATTGACTCATCATTTGCAAATAAGGCTTGACCCAAGTACATCATTGTGAATTTATCCTTCAATTACTGCATTTATTCCATGATACAACAAAAGGAGAGAAGAACATAACTGCTAATCAATCTCTTTATTAATAATACCATTATAGTATTATTGTACTTCCTGTGATTAAGCCATAGGAAATGGACAGTGGGGCCAGAAAGCTCAGAAGGGTCTAGCTTTTGGAGCAGCTAATTAATGTTTCCCTTGGCATTGAAGGGACAGAAAGCAGGGTAGCCAGATATGGGAGTTCCTACAGAGAAAAATGGTTTGAAACCAAAGGTGGGTTTCCTTGGGATGCCAGCTGCTAGGGGGGCCATAAAATGGCTGCAGACTCCATTCCATATCAAGTTAGCTGCAGAGCCCTACCATCAGGTTTTTGAGCCCTCGGTGAGAAATATGGACCAGGAGACCTACGCTACAGGGTGTGCTTCTCATGAGGTATTTTGTAATAATGGTGATTGAGCTTCACAAAGTGCTTTTCATCCAGACCTCTCAAAGTGTTACAAAAACAGCTCAGGAAATCAACCCTCTCAAAATCATGTGCTTGTGTCATCACTTCTAAACCCATTTGTGCAGCAGGAAAAGAGTTGAATAGCATTGTCCAGGCAGCACTGGGGATGTGAAGGGATTCAGTAAAAGTGTAAATGCCACCTTCTTGCTGTCTGCATTTAGCACTAGCTGATATCTGTAGAGATTAATTTATCTACTGGATGTGAGCATGAACTATGATAATTGTGGCCTGGATTCTAGGATAGGAGTATATAGGCCCAATAGATCAGCTGTCTTTATTTTACTCACAGGGTTCGGGACTAAGGTAAGGAATCTCCAGGTTTGAAATGTTGATGTGCATCCAGACTACAGCTGCTGCCCTGACAGGACACATGGACTGCTACTTCCTTTCCTGCATGGTGTCTGGCCCAGCTGCTGCAGCTGTTGGTCTAATGCACAGGAAGGCCATGTTTCCACACTATTAAAGTTAGCAGGAGTTTTACCATTGACAACAGTGATTGTAGCATTAAGACTTAAGTCTGTTTTTTTGGTGTAATACCCTACAATGAGAGGAGTTGCTACCCACCTGAGGCCAGTTGCTTACCTATGCCTTCTTTCCGCTCATCATCATTTCATATAGAGAAATGTATGTTTATATGTAGCTTATGAAGGCCAAGGCAGACAGATGTTTTGCACTGATATGCCAGCAAACCTGTTCGTAGCTTTAGGTGCCATGCTTTTTAAAAGAGTTCTTGATATGCAGTGAAAAGCAAAATGGATGCTGGAATGTTTAGAAAATAGACTCTAGGAAGAAAGGTAAAGAGGGAAGAATTTAAAACATACATACTGTTGTTGTTACTTGTTGTAGTAGCATCTTGTGGCCATGACTAGGCCCTGGTCAGACGTATCTCAAAATATGGTCCCTGTCCAAAAATGAGCTGGCAGTCTTCATTTGTCACCCTGTGCCTGTGATGGAGAGAGAGCACAGGGTGACAGTGATAAAGGTGTGACCAGTGTAATGAGCAGTAGCCACAGCTCACCAGCTGGCCAACCATTGATAAGGATTCTGTTTTATATTTTGTTTCAAGGGCCAAATCAATTCCAGATTCAGTTGGACAAAGCCCAGTAGTCAAGTTCTGAAGTTTGACTGAGAAGAGCTCTGTTGTTAAGTCTGCATGGCTCTACCACTGGGCAAGTATCCTGCCTCCCAGACCCATTGGTCTGGGGCTTTGGATACTTCCCAAATCCAGGCAGGCATCCTGCGTGCAAGCCCCAGACCCAGAGGCCTTGAGGTTCAGATGCCCCCAGTCTCACTTGATCTTAGCCAAAAGATTTGATTGGCCCCTCCCCCCATCAAAAGAGGGGTCCTATAATTTGATTAAACAGGAATTCTGAGTCCATGGAGTTTTACCTGTGAGAGGTGTCTGCAAGTTACTGTTCTGGTTTAGTTTGCAAAATGTAGGTGTTTGCTGTAACCCATCATTAAATGACATGCACATGAGTCCCAGATTCTTTGACTCTTGCATTCTTTTTCCAGAGACCGGTGGTATTTGCATTGCTCCACGACCATCAGAAGAAGGAGCTGAAATCATTCCAGCTATGGCAATGAGACCGTTCTTTGGGATTGTACCTGTACTGATAGATGAGAACGTGAGTTAGGACTGCACTCTGTCAGATGGGAAACCTATCAGAGATTCTGTCATCTCATTTGTCTGTCTTGTGTTGCCTTTTTAATGCCAAAATAATTTAGGAAAAGGAAAAATATTGTTTAAACTCCATTAAATTGATACAGTAGAGGATCCGATTGCATAAAATAGCATATCTCTAACACTGATAAGAATACCAGCTGCAAAGTGGCTTTGGGGTGGCTCCTATGATTTTATCATGGAAGGGCACAGTCCTGAAGATACTGACACATGTATAATGTGGCTCTGGCATGGTCTCCTTAGAGACAAAAGAACTTCTTGCATGAGTCAGATTCACTAAAAACACAGCCTACTTGCAACCATGAAAGGATTTTGTTCTTAAAATTCACTGCTAAAGGTATACTGTAGACAAGAAAATTCCCCTGCCCACCATGTTCTCTTTGCAGGCAGTGAGCTCAGAGTATTTGTTGGCATTTTCTGAGCATTCTGGGAAATATGTATTGTGAAAAATGGGTCTGTAGCCTGAGACAAGATTTTTTTTCTATTATTAGCAGCTGCCTTTATTGTGGAATGAGATAGTTATGGCCTGGGTTAAACTTCTCACCTTGCAGAGGTGGAACTGGTGCCTTCATTTAAGATAGCTGTAAGAGACTAACTATACTTTAGATGTGGGCAAATGAGTAAGCGACCACTGAGTAAATGCTAGGAATCCACACCCTCACATCAGCTGCATTGTAGTAACTGCCCATGTAGCATGCACGGTACATGCAACTAATCAGTGGTAGCACTCCTCACCAAGCAGGCATTATAAGAGAGCTAAGCTTTCTTTGGTTAGCTTTCTTCTACCATAGGGTAGAAGCTGCACACACACAAACACCACAGAGCAGTGGACAGGTGGTAAAGCCATGCCCCCTTTTACTTTGTTGCTACTAATTGGTGTGCCCAGGTGTCCCAGATTTGGAGCTGCTTTCCTATCTCTGCCATTGACTTGGGCCCTGACCTGTTGGCACAAAGCCCAACAGGTATGGTTATTATCTGTCCATAAATTTACAGATGCTGCATAAAAAGCAAGCCTAAAAACACCTGTCCATAAAAATATGGAGCTGTTCATATAAACAGTAAGCAGCCAGAGCTTTAGGGAAGCTCCCTTCACTGGCAGTGTTGAAGGATGGATAGAGTACAGCAGTGCCACCTGGTGTCTAAGCAGGAACACAGCACCCTCAGAAGTTCTTATCAAGCCTTTGTAGCTCATGGGAGTCTCTGTAGCTTCCTTCCTGACCCCCAGTCATTTGTGCTGCTGCTGCATCTCATCTGCCTGTAACACTGCTCACCTTGCAGGTAGGCAGATAGAAGTGCTTCCCTGGGGATCTGAGCTGGGACACGGGGAGTGGGGCTAGCAGGGGTAAGGTGTGTGGGGGGGGAGTCTTGGGGGACAGTCTGGTATGGGATGCAATTGAGGATATCCCTGGAATGGGAGTAGTAGGTTATAAAAACCATTGCTGCAGTCAAGCTGGGGTTGTCAACCCAAGAGATTTTTTTTCTGACAATCTGCAAACTTTTTATTGACGGCCAAACATTGGTGTTAAGTCTCTACATCTGAACCCTACCCTTGTCCAGGGCCTGACAGAAATGCTTTACATAATGTAAATGTAACCTATCTCAGTAAAAAATTTTGCAGGATGACATTAAAAAACTTGTTTTGGGTTGGTTACCTGCACATGGGTTGGACTTGGCCTGGATGTAAAAAAACTACTGTACAGATCTCATTCAAAGTGTGTGTGTGTGTGTGGGCAGGGGCTTGCTTTTGTGCCATCCCCCTCCCCAGTCATGCAGGGCCAGAGTTTCCAAGGTGTTAAATGACCAGAGATAGAAGATGGCACTTTGTGGGGTTTCCAATAGCAACGTGAGCAGATTAGGCCTTCCATTTAAATCAAAGGGCTTTGGTGACCTTTCTCTACATAGCAGTTTTTTTGGAGCTGTTGCAGTTCTATTACCATGGTTTTCAGACAGTGTGAGAACTGCTCTGACTTAGTGATGTGTGGGTGAGAGCTGGGATGGCATGCTAAGGATAGGATGGGGAGTTGTGCTGATGCAGTGGCCTTCAGGACTGTGCTAATCTGTGGGTTGGGACAGAATTGGTACTGATAGACCCCAAATGAGGAATGTGTAGGTCCCTGTACCCTTCTGGTGGGTTTTTCACCAGTAGTGGTATGAATCCAGGCCTTAAAGAAGGTATGGAGCAGCATGCTGAGGAGTGGGGCTCTGTATATCTTGTATTGTCTTTTACAGTCCAGGGGTTCACCTGCTTTTTCACCTGCACAGAGGGTTATTCTTATAATACTCAGCTGCCCTCTTATTGACATATCTGAATAATTAAAGTGTGACACAGTCAATGCATAGTAGTCGAGACCTGTTTCTCCACATATGTTCTACCACAGGCAAAATATGAGTGGGAAGCAATGAAAATAAATCAGTGGAGTAATTAACACTGAAACTGAAAAACTGGTGGGGCTCTCAGTTGTCCTGGTGCAGGCAGGCATGACTGCTTTCAAGTTAGTAGGATGATACCAGTGTAAAACTGGGGTGAGGCTAGAATGATGCTTCACTCAGATTGTGTTGCCAGCTCCTTTCCTTTAATCTGTGCTGTTTCCATTGCATTGGTCTGATGATCTGTCCTGTTCTTGGACCTACAGGGGAAAGTGATAGAAGGAAATGATGTCTCTGGTGCTCTGTGCATTGCGGAGCCGTGGCCTGGCATGGCAAGAACCATCTATAGAGACAATCAGAGATTTGTAGATGCTTATTTCAAAACTTATCCAGGTAAGACAAATGGCTAGGGAAAACCATGTGCGATCAGTGTCAGTGCACTGCAAGACTTTACCTTGTGTCTATACTGCAATGAGCTGGTGCTAATAGCCTCTGCTGGATGGAGTGAGAACTGGCTAGACCGAAGTGGAGCCTTATGTGTTCTGAGCCGTGTGGAGGCTACTGCTTTAAAGTTCCCATGGCTGTGGGTGCAGTGCAGTTACACTTGAGCAGTCTTAGGGAGCAGTACGGTTGATGCAAGCCAACTTTGCCACTGGCAAAGGGAATTCATTGATTAGAAAGCTACTTTTCTCTGTGGCAAAGAGTATCTCATGCTTGTAACCCCCGCCCCCTCT
>NW_017728931.1:66189-79522 GCF_001723895.1 Crocodylus porosus
AACTACTTTTGATTTATGGACAAGCTGTAGTCCACAGTTCTGATCCAGCATATTAGAGAGCAAAGCCCCTTTTGTTGAGCGTGTCTCAAAATTCACGTGCTCTTCAAACTCTGAATTGGTCAGGATCCAATAAACCTTTCTTCATGTCAGACTGTTGACTGCTCCAATTATTATTTTTAAGGCATGTTGCAATTCCTCTGACAGGGTGTATATGGAAGTTGCTTTTTTGCCATTTAAAGTGCTTTATTGCCATAATAACAGAAGTGCATGGCTTTACAGGATGTTATAAATGAGTACAGTGCTTTACAGCACTTTAGCAACCTACAGTGCTTTAATAATATCCTTTACATTAATCACATTTCTGACCAGTGGAGAAGCTCCAGGAGGCTGTGGAACACCCCCAACCTCCAAGCCTGGAAAGAGCAGGGAGGCACAGAGGGTCCCCACCAAACACTGCACTGCTGTCATGTTTAAGAGCACTGTAACTTTCTAAAGTTGTAAAAAGTGCACTAAATTACAGCGCTGTAAAATGTGCACAGAGTACTTCTGTACCCACAGTCTTCTTTCTGCCGCTGGTCAGAAGCCTGTAGCTCATGTGTCCAAAAGGGCTGTGTGAAACGGCTGTTTCATTTCCGTTTTGGATTTGGCCACATGGGAGGGACAGTGATTTGTTTTGGTGTTTCAGATCGCCGTTCTGTTTCAGTTTGGCCAAATCTGTTTCAGAGTTTCGACACTGTTTCAGTGCTGATTCAGATCAGCCGGGGAGAGGCAGGCACAGCTGGGAGGCTGCAATTTCTCCAGTGGCTCCTCTGGCTGTGCCTGCCACTCCCTGGGTGGGAGGAGCTGTGGGAGAAGGCCCCGTGCTTGCCCTGCCCAGCCCCAGCCTCCTGGCACTTTAAAAAACAAAACAAAACAAAACAAAAAAGCCCTGCACTCACTGAATGTAGCAGCAGCAATCGGGGCCTTTGGGGGCTCATGGCAGAGCCCCCCCTTGCACAGTGTGGGACAATGTGGGGCAGCAAGGATGGTACCCCCGCTTGGCACCTTCGTGGCAGCTGTTGCATCACGCGGGTGCCGTGTGGCTCTGCAGGGTGCTGCACGCTGTCTGGGAGCAGATGTGTGTATTTGTGTTCAATAATTCATCCAAACTAGTAGATAGTTATTGTGTCCTAATGTGTAAAGCAATGGTGTAAAGATTTAATATGCCTGCATTCTTGTCCTAGCTCTATTATGATCTCACTGTCTGGCTTCAGGCAAATCAGTTAATCTTACTGTGCCATAGTGTAGTGGGGGCCAAACTTTCTGGGAGGCATGCTGCTAATTAGGCCCACATCCTCCCCCGAGTGCCACTCTGATTCCTTCCCCTGCGTGATCTGTTGCCCTGCTTTCTGTTCCCAGCCTTGTGCTCCCTGCCCAATCTGCTAGACTGCTTCTTCTGGGCCTGTCTATTACTGTCCTGCCTGTCCTCACTTCAGTCTGCCATATGCTACAAACAGAAGCTGCCTGTTCTACTTGTGGTACTTATACCACACGTTGACCATCCCTGCCATATTGAACCTTGCTGCACAAATACTTTCAAGCTTCCTGAGGGTGCTGTGTAATGACTTGGTGTAGCTAATGTTTGAGATAGGTGGGGATCATATAAATTAGAGGTAAACTTTTTGTTCTCCAGTATTTAGAAATCTCCCACCAGATCTGAACTTTGTACTTAAACTTTCTTAACCTGAAATGCCACTTTCTTGAAATTCAGATTTCCATATTTCATATACATCCCCAGAGCTGTTTAGGTCCCTGCCATTTATTCCTTGCCACACTGATAGTATGAAAAGGAACATTGTCAGGGCTCTTTGCACTTAGCAAGAGCAAGTGTCTTTGCATAAACTGAAACATTGATGGCTCAAATTGGAACTGCTAGTCTACCAGAAGTCAGGCAGAAGCACCTTCCTTTTTCAGTGAATTGCTGCAGCACAATGTCCTCTAGTAGACATGAGACTGGACATATGCCTGCTGTTGCATCAGGTCAGATGGCACTGGATGTAATTTATCTCTGTAGCATAAACAGAAAGCAGAGCAGAAACCATTTTTCTTTTATATGTTTTCTGTCCTGGGTAAGCCTGGGGATGTAGTTGCCATGCACACATACTCTCACCATGGAACAGGAGCCTGAGTGGAGAAGTCTTCTGTTAGTATGAATGCACACCAATGTTTATGGGTAAAGCTGACTGCGTTACAAAAGCCGGCGGACTAGTTCAGTCTTAGTGACACTTGCCAGCGACTGCTGCAGCTGAGCATTTAGTAGTGCATGTCCTCAGTCAGATTTAGTATACATTTTCCAGGGGTTACTAGAGGCCCTAGATGAGGTCAGGGCCTCACTCTTATCAGGGGCTGTATCACCCCATGGTAAGAATCTGTGTCCCTGTCCCAAAGAGTTTAGGATCATGGGAACCAAGTCCAAGGGTGAGGTAGAGATCAGAGACAGGTATATTACTTGGCCAAGATAACACAGCAGGGCAGGAGGACAGCCAAGCCCAGAGGTGGTGAATTCCAGTGAAATGCCTTCTCTTTGGGACTGTAATGCCTGTCTTGAAGCTTGGGCTCCTCCAAACTCTGGTCTCTGGTCACAGTGGATATGAGACCTGTAAACACTGATCCCTGGTCGAGGGGTGTATGAAGGGCTTTGGGGTGGTGACTTCAGGCATTAGACTTGCAGAGGGTTGAGATTCCCTCCGTGGCAAGGGAGAAGTGGGTGCCTGAGGGGCTGTTACTTCTCTTTGGGGGATGAAGCAGGAGCACATGAACTTTTGCGTGCCTCATTGATCATTAATATTTGCCTTCTAGTAGCTCCTAGAAGTCCCAGTGAGGGCACAATCATGCAGGGCTAGCATTGTGCTTTTAGGGAATGTTAGGGTGGAAACAGATATTGGCTTTCATTGTCTTTGTGCCACCATGAACATTTTAATGGTAGTGCAAAGGCCAAGCAAACAGATGTCCATGTTCCTTGTTGTGCTGCAAATGGTGGTACCAATTTGTGCTGCTGTTTAGCGGCAGGTGTCTGTTTAATTTATGGCATGAGAATGCTGGCAGCCCGAAGCTGCCCACGTTCTCCAGTCACCCTGGGCAGGTGCACACCTCCAGAATTCCCATGCAGGATCAGGCCCCTCAAGCCTTAGGCGTTCCTGTCCAGTTTTCCTGCTTATGGAGATGCGCTTCAGAGATCCTGGGGTGCATCTCTGCAAGTGGAGAAGGTTGGGAAGGCACTCCCAGGACTGTCGGGGCCCAATCCTGCATGGGAATTCCCAGTGTGCAGAGAACCAGGCCCCTCAAACCTCAGGAGAACACTTTGCCCATTGTGCAAAGGCATCAATAGGCAGGGCAATAGGTGATGAGTCTTTTGCCCAAAGAAGTGGATCAGCTGCACAGGGACACATCTTGGCACAGATGACCCAGTTCATTTGGTGATGTTTATCTCTAGTCTTAGAGACCACCCCTGTCCTAGAGGGCTCATCGCTTATGCTGGGAGAAAGGTGGTGTGTATTGTTACCTATCCGTACAGCAGGTGTAAGAAAACCTGGCCCAGCTGGACAATATAGATGCTTGGGGAGGCATCTGGGGCCGGGGTGGAGGAGAGTGGGGATACAGTGGTGCAGTCACTCCCACCCCTTTAATTCCTGGTCCACCCAAAGTTTCAAACCATCAGCCTGGCAGTGGCAGCAGCATTTCTATTCAGGCAGCAATGAGGGAGTCATGTGACTTCATGACTGTAACAGGGAACCAAAGGCTCCTGTTACTTCAAGGGTGAAGGAGCAGCAGAGAGAGCCTCAGACAGGGAAAGCTGTTTATCATGAGCTGCAAGGGAACAAGGCGTTTAATCCACAGCAGAGTGCCATGGGCACACTAGAGTTTAGAGCTCTGCTAAGAGCCTTGATTTGGAGTTTAGACCTGAGGAGGGGGATCCAAGCTGAGAGAGAAGGAAAGGCTAAAGCCTAGCTTCCACAGGACTGGACAAGGGCCAGGGGGCTCAGTGCTTAGGGAGGGCAGAGCCAAGGGCAGGGGGGTCCTGTGCACAAGAGGAACAAAGACGGGGCCAGGGGCCCAGGGTGAAGGACACTGGGGCCAAAGGCCCAGATGATGGAGCTGGCGCAGTCTCAGTGTCTGACGCAGGGCAGAGGCAGTCTTAGAGGGGTGAGATTGGGCCAGTAGCCTGGAGCCCAAGCAGGGCATGACCTGAGAGGGCAAGACTTGGTCTGGGATCCAGAAATCAAGCCCAGCACAATGGGCTTAAACTAAGGGAACCACTAAGAGAAAAGGGGCTGATGCCAAGAAGGTTGAGGCCCCACCAATGGGGTAAAGGCCTGAGGTGGCCTGGAATTGCATTGAGGCTGTGGCCACTGAAGTCATTAATTGGTAACTTTTGCAAGGCATGGGCATAGTGTAAGGTATGGTCAGAGCCATGTAATTAGCCCTTAGGGCTAACAGGTGCCCTGGGAGAACTAGCTGGCATCTAGAGGAACTGGGGCTTGCTTTAGGACCCATTAGGTAGTCTCCCTTCCAATCAAACAATTACATCAAAGGTGTGGTGGGTGAATGAGAAGGGGAGGACACCCTAGAGCTGGAGCAGGGTAATGGTCACGTGGCCATCAGGGGGCATTTCGGCCACCCCTGGAGCCCAAACCTGGTTACAGTGACTCATTATAATATAACCAATTTGTTTTAAACTCTTGATTCCATAGGTGCTAATAGCCCTTTCCCTTTTTTATTGGTTTTGATCTTCCACTAATCAAACTATACTTTCTTCTGCAATGCTGCTGCTTGTTAGCTGCTTCTGGCTGCTATTTCACAGCCCTGCAGATATTTTTAGCTCTTGCTAAGAACACTAACTCCAGTTAATATTAACTCAGGTGTGGAAATAACTGTCAGTGAAGTATTAGATGCACTTTCAAGATACTCAAGAAGTCTGGATTTTCTTTTATGACTCTGAAAGAGTTGTATATTTAATTGTAATTACTACAGGACTAAAGAAACAACATATTCTATTATTTGTGCCATTTATTATGTTTTTAATACATTAAATATGATATAGCAAATTTAATGTACATTCCAATAAATGTTTTGCTTCAATCTAAAACTGAATACAGCTCTGGGCCCATAGCATATTAGTAAAGCTTCTAATTTCTTTTTACTTCAAGAAAAAAATGTGCTGTGATATATGTAATGATGCCCCCACACCATCTGCACCCCTACTTCCCTTTTCAAAACCCTAGATTTGCCAATGTAGATACTAATAACCAAATTGTTGTACCAGCTGCTACTGATCAGTGGCTTCTGTGTTGCTACAGGCTATTATTTCACAGGTGACAGTGCATATCGAACCAAGGAAGGGTATTACCAGATAACAGGGCGGATGGATGATGTCATCAATGTCAGTGGTCACAGGCTTGGAACCGCCGAGATTGAAGATGCAATGGTAATTTTCAGTAATGCCTAGGGCCAGATCCTCATGTGGTGGAAAACATCACAGGTTCATGGCTTTCAAGGATCCCTGCTAACTTAACCCCTGCACACAGAACCTCCCCTCCTAGGGCCAGATCTTCAGTTGGGGTAATGTTGCTACTCCTGAACTCTTCATCTGCGCATACCTTAGGTGGAAAAGCAAGGGTGATTGGGCTAAAGAAAAGAACCATCTCATGATGCAATCATGGAAAGGCCTGTTGAAGAAGTTCTAGTGAAGAGATTTCTCTCAGTTCCTCTATGGGTTGTGTGGCGTTCACAAAGTGAATCTGTGAAAAGATAAATGCAGCTCCTTTGGCTGGATCAGCAAGATTTCATTTGGCATTTAGTTTCTCAAAGAACCAGCAATATTTCTATGCCCTTGTTATGTTAATTTTGAGATAGTGAGGGAATCAGAACACAGAATCAGACTTCCCCTCTCCTGCCAACATCTTGAACAGAGTTGGTATTTTCCTCTAAATGTTGTGACTCAGGCCCTTCTGCAATATCTGAGCATGTTTTTGGAGCACTTTGCAGCATTAAATCCGGAACAAAGTACACCAGCTGATAAGCTCTCCCACCATGTGGCTAAGGGGTTGTGGGAACCCACAGAACAGAACATGGAGTCTTATAAAGCATTTGCTTGCGATGCTTGACCTGAATATGTTTGCTCCACTATGTGCCTCACTTGCAAGCAGCTCTAAGATGTGAAATTGGATAAGTCAAAGTCATGTTTATATTTCAGGAGTGATTTGTAATCTCTCCTCTGCACTGGGGTGGCTAAGAGGTTTATTTGCAGATTTTGATTATAGCTCTTGGATGAAGGAATACAACACTTGCTATATATTTTCATGTTGGGTACCCTTCAGAGGAGCCTGGTACAATGAGGCTTTCTTCCATGTTTTAATCAACTTTAAACTAACATAACCCATTTTTCAGTTTGGGATTAGTACATGCTGTTTTGCTCAATCTGTATACACAATCTGCTCCATCAGTGTAGAAGTACTGTCAGTCTTAACAGTGAACTGTAGCAGAATAAACCACTATTGTGTACCTCAATAATGAAGACTGTCACTGAGGGAAGCAGCACCTCCCTTTCCCATTGGAAGATTGATGAGCCTAACTCTCCCTGGCTTTGCCCTGAACATTATGCATGGATGTGTGCTAATGCAGAGTGGCATCTTTGTCCTCAGTCTAGTGTCAACAGTTACCCAAGGTGTAGAGTAGATCTGGACTCTGCTGGAGATTCAGCTGTTCTGGGTCAGCAATCACTGGGACTGCAGCAGGACATATCCAGTGTCAGCAAGGAGGCTGTTTACAAGCTTGGAATCTGCATTTACACTGATTCTCTCTGTGAAAGCTACACAAATTAGTGCAGCCTGCCATGTGGCCTGCACTTGGGGTCTGTGACAGGGCACCCTCACCAGGTTCTGGCTGCACTCATTCCAAGGATAGAGAGGACCTTTCTCGTTTCCAGATTTATTCTTGTTTGCAGAAGGCCATGTCAAAAATACTACAAGCTTGTTTAAAAAGGAGGGCCTCTCCAGCCACACCCAGGCAACTTCATACTGTTTTCAGTGAGCACATCTACAAGTTCATTAATGTGCTGTAATTATGGCACATTAAGTTTAGTACCTATACTAATTTAATGTACCATAATTGGCACTACTGCACATTTGCACTGGTGCACACTTTTTCATGATGCTAATGCACAGTAGATTAATTCTACTGTGCATTAGCTCATTAGCACAGGCTTTATCCACTGCGTTAATGTGCAGTAGAATTAGTCTACTGTGTTCAAAGTGTCTCGTGAAGATGCACCCAGCTGGGCACATGGAGCTCCTGCTCATTGCAGCAGGAATGGAAGCTGGCCTCCAGGCACTGTGCTGTCAAAGCACGGACACAGGCCATGTTTATACTGCTGTAGAAATAAACCCGGCCTACGCACTCCCATTCCCACTCCATGTGCCAGCTCTAGAAAGGAAGCCAGAAGATGGCTTGGTCACACCCCTCGCACTGCTCATACAGTCTAGGTTCCTGGCCTACTGCAGCCTGGGGCACCTCTGGGGAATGCAAGTTCCTCATTTATGGGGTTGATGCAAATTGGGGGCAGATGAGTGGCATATTTCCTCAGCAGTGAAACTGAGCACTCTGCTCTCATGGTGCAGACATGCCTAGAATGGCAAAAGAGTTCCTTAGGGACTCTGTACTTGTTTAGCAGTGCTGCATTTCCCAGAACAGTTGGGATGGGCCCCTGGGTGGTACAAGGTCTGAAAGAGGGGCAGTTTGTTATATCTTGCCCCATTTCTTTTTTTTAAAAGGATGAACACCCTGCTGTGCCTGAAACAGCTGTGATTGGTTACCCTCATGAGATCAAAGGAGAAGGTATGTCTCTAAGAGCAAGTCCTGAATTGAAGTGTCAGCTGGAACTCTTTTTTTTGGAGCTTCCTGCCCTATGTAGCACACTGAGCACTGGGGTAGATTGGCCAGTTCAGCACACCAGCAGATACTATTGTGGCCTGAACTCTCTCCCCTCCTGCTTCTCAATCCCTTTCAAGGGTCTAGTCTTGATACTCGAGGCCTTTGATGGTATAGGACCCTGCTAATTAAAGGCCAGATTTCTTGCTGCATCTCAGCGTGGTATCTAGCTTGACATCAGCTGCCAAAGTTTGACATCCTCAGGGAGAGACTTGCAAAGGCCAAGGGGGTGAGGGGTGAGTAAGTCCCCATGGGGAGCTGTTGGACAGATTCCATTCCACCTGCTAGGTGTGTAAAGTAGACTTGGGTGCCTGAGTGCGTTTCCATCCTCATTAAAAATCTTAATGAAAGAGATGGGTGGGTCTTTCTCCTCACTCCTTTTTTTGTTTCTCTGTCCTAAGAGCCACATGGCACAAAAGATGCATTAATAGATTTTCAGGAACAGGGTAGAATAGAATTGCCTGTGGGCACCTGAGTTCACTTCCCTCTGCTGTCCGGGCATGATGCAGCTGTCCCTTTCCAGTTTTCTCTTCCCCCACTAATGGCCAATCTAGCCTTAATCCCACTGGAACTGAGTCACTAACATGCAGCACATGTTTCCTGTTCGCTTTCCTTCCAGGTGCCTTTGCTTTCGTAGTGTTGAAAGATGACACAGTTCAGACAGAACATGTTAAACAAGAACTCAAAGCAATAGTTGCTTCCAAGATAGCAAAATATGCAGTGCCTGATCATGTGCTGGTAAGTGCTAGGAAGTGTAATTGTAAAAAATATCATGTGTAACTGTGCTCAGCAGGACTAATCCTTTTTCAGTAATGCCCCCTGTGTCCAGGTTCTCTTGAACCTTGACAGTCCCCGAGAAAAGTCCATTGCTGGTCATGTTGGTGTCTTTCCCTAGGCACAACAGTTTTCTTACCCACAGGCCTTCCTTCAGGATTCATTTCAGATATGCACAGTCAAGTGGTAAGAAGCTATGAGGCCTCAGTTTCTGTGTTCTGTGCCAGCTGGTAGGTGTGCCTCTGGATGCCATACACATCCAACCATCCAGTCTTTGGGCTCATTGCTCAGGCGTTCTTTATGACCATGGTAGTTATGGTTAACCCTTTCTTTTCTACAGGAGAAGCAGCATAGCGCAATGGGTATGGCTTGGGTGTCAAAGACCTGAGTCCTGCTTCTGACTGCTGCTGAGATACAGTATTGTGTGATGCTCTGACTAGGGAGGCCCACCTTCTCGTGCACAGCCTGTGCAGAGTTATGCTGAGACCAGACTTTTTAAATGTTGGTGATTGCAGATGAGGGCTTTAGCTTTGTTGCTTAGCATCTGAAGTGACCTGATTTTTTAAAATCAACTACCAGTGTGCCAAAACTGAAGGGAAGGTAATAAGCCCAATAGAATCTAGTAAACATGACTTGTATTCCTTCATCCTGAACACTAATTGTTAGCCAGTGTTAGAAAGCTCTTGGGAGCCTCCTTAGGGCTGTGCCAGTGGGAGTGTCTCAGAGCAAGCGTTGCTCAGATCTTTCTATCTAGTTCCTACTGGGATGTGTGTTTCTTTCTCTTCACCAGGTGGTGAAACGCCTTCCTAAAACCCGCTCAGGCAAAATCATGAGAAGGTTGCTGAAGAAAATCATCGCTGATGAAGGCAGCAACCTGGGAGACATCACCACGCTGGAAGATCCAAGTGTCATCACAGAAATATTGGATGCCTATCAAAAATACAAAAGTGAACAGCGGACTTCATAATATGGAGTTCTGGAGTCTCTTTCCAATGGAAATTCAAAGGAACATCAAGAATCGTCCATACAACATGGTTCTTCTGTGGCTCGTCACCAAACTGCTCTCATTCAAAGGAGAACAAGATGCTGCTGCTTCTTGCAATGTGTGGTATGACCTATCATAGACACAGCTGCCCTCTCTGTTTTTCTTGGAAACTATGGAATACCAAGAGTGAAACGTAACCTGTTAGGAGTGTCCAGGATACCTGCCTTAATCAATTTGCCATAAGAAAGTGTCTTTGCACTATTTTAGGGAGGATATGGAGCAGCATTTTGGGATTTCCACTAGCTACATTAAAACAACCCATTGGTAATGTAGCCTTGACTCTTGAGGTGGGGTTAACTTTTTGAACCTTGAACCAATACTGCTTCCCAGACACAGTAGCAGAGAAACACTTGTTCAGTTTTTCATGTTGACTTGGGCCTCCAAGTTCAAGTAGTTGTATTTAATAACACCAGTTTTGCCTTTTCAGCAATGCCATATACTATAGTACATATTCCGTGTACATCATCTGTGAAATGGGAAGAAACAGGTTAATGGATTAGACAGGCTGATTGTTATTACAAATTTCCTTTGGCACCCTATTATGCTTTTAGGCATGGCTACACGTGATTCAAAACAGCCAGTTTGGGAGCCAGGGATTCCCACGCTTTTCTTCAAGGTGGTATTTGCTTCTATCCCTGTGTCATCACTGATAAACCTGAACCCTTCCAGATACTGTGGATAGTAACACTCACTACTAGCTTACCCTGAACCCTATGGCACTTCACATATCAGCGATGTGGCTCTGGCAGAGGTAGGAATTGAAACTCGATATTGTGGGTGTTAGCCCCAAGGCCATTCCATCTTTCCCCCATCACCCCAGACCTCCTCAGTGAGCTGTTCACTTAAGTAGATTGCATACCAAGGCAGGAATTCAGTCCTGCATAGTTAGATGTGACCTTTAGAAACTCAGAGACACCAGGCTGGATTTTTTGAGAGACAGTAGGTTTGTCTACACGTTCATTAATGTGCTGTAATTATGGTGTATTAGGTTTAGTACTTGTGATAACAGGTACTAACTTAATGTGCCATGATTGGCGCTATTGTGCATTAGCACAATGAATACTTTTTCTGTAACACTTAATGCCCATCTACTGTTCATTAGTGCATTAGCACGGTTTTTTGCCAGCTGCACTAATGTACAGTAGAATTAGTCTAATGGGCATTAAGCTTCTTGTGTAGATGAACCCACTGAGGATCTGCCTGGCAGCTGTTCACCCTTGGAAAACAGGACAGGCAGGCTGCAGCTGGAAGGTTTGCCAGTGGAACAAACTCCCTGTGACCTTGGGCTAGTCTCTTCAGTACTGAGAATCCTCATCCCCTGAAGGAGAATCCTGCTTCACCAGTACAGCAGGACCTAATTTTGAAAGTACTTGAGAGGGCTCAAATACAACAGTCAGGGGACCAGGGTATCATGCTGTTCCTGTACCATTGTTGGTTTCTAGTGCTATGGAAATGCTAGCTTGCCTTTCTGTTCCACTCTCGTGGGAAAGGTTAACTGCAGAGCTGAAGGTAGAGCTCTGACATGGGTTCCATAGACTGCAAGAGGAAGGCACATACTGTTAAACAACTTGAGGAGTGTAGTCTTGGTACAATGGGAACCAAAAGCCAAGGGAATGGGGACAAGCTGGAAGAAAATACTGTCTTTTATAGCCATGCAAATACATCTGAGTTGGTATAGCTGTTTCATTTGCATAGTGCCTTACATTAGGCATTTAGGAGGGCTCACCTGTAACTGCAATGGTTAATTAAAAAAAACCAAATATTTCCCTCATTCCTTCTGCCTGTGAAGGGGTTAAAATACACTCTGTGGGTCTGATCATCTTCATTTTTTTGAGGGAGTTTTGCTGGTCCAAGGACTTGATATGAGCATAAGCCTGCTTAGTGCTTCGTGAACAGCTTCTACATCAAATATTTAAGTCAACCTCCTTAGGCTCAAGGCACCCTTCAGAAAATACCAGCTCTTAGTTTTCACTCTCTTTTTTTTACTACAAATAAATACTAGAGAAATTATTCTGTTGCAAAGAACTCAGAAAGCCCACAGCAGGGCAGAATGGTTTTGACATTATGGATTCCTATTTGAAATCTTTGGGTTTACCTTGTGAATCATGTTTGCACACCTAACAGTGCTCACATTGCATGTCCTATTATGCCATCCTTGAAAGGATCTCAAGGCAGCCCGGGGTTCTGCAGCACCTGGTTGAGAATCATTAGTTTAAGTGATGCCATTGTTGCTGTGGGCTATTTGGAGCTGTTGAGCTACGTTTTGGAACTCTAGCACAGACCTCACTTAGGCTAAACCAGGACTGACTTTACAAAGGGCAACATGATTAGTCAGTGCTCAATCCCTGAAACCAACCACAGCCTGAGTTGCAGACCAAACAGCACGTTTTGTCTGCAAACCTATGGAGAGGATAGCTGTGAGCTGCTAGGCCGCAAGGGGTTACAATGCCAGGTCGCTGATCGTGGAAGCAAAGCTCCAGCAGTTTATGGTGGAATCTGCCTTCTCAGACCATAGTTTGCCTGTTTCACATAACTCATGGTTTGTACATGAGAGTGAACTTTGTACCTTTGCATATCAGAAAAGCAGACAAATTGATTGTTACTAGTGGCTACAATTCTAATGCAGTACAATTAGTAAGATCAATCCTGTCTGGAGCAGTTCTTCAGAGTATTCCCACTCTGAAGCAGGACAAGCTGAGTATGACACTCCTTTCATCCCTGATAGATTCCCCCCAGATCCCTGGGGATCCCCAGAGACAAGAGGCCAGAAGTGCAGAAGTGCTCCCCTTTAACAGTTTGAAATCAGAAGGCTAGGACTGCTCCCAGAAATGCCCTTTCCATATTGTGTGAATATACAACAGGCAAAATACTATTTTGGTTCTGATCTCCTAGCAGATACATTGCCAGCATAAACTGCAGCCCCAAATAAGGCAGAGTTTTACACTTAATATACATGAAATACTATGCAACTCCTCATAGCCTTGGTGCCACAGGGATACTGGTTTTCCCAGATTTAAAAAAATCCCCAATTTTCATATTAAAAAAGTAACTGCAAATCCACATTTGTCCATGACTAAAATGAAACACCGCCTCTATATATAGTGGTATATTAACAGTGTTTCATTTTAATCATGGAAAAATGTGGATTTGGGGTTATGTTTTTTAATCTGAAAATTGGGGATTTTTTTAAATCTGAGAAAACCAGGATCCCTTCTAATTAAAATATGCTCTGACTTGCAACACTGGCAGGGATGAAGCATAATAACCCCGATCTTTCAGCATGCTCTAGCCTTGCCTTGGTTCTGAAAGCTGTTCTGTATAGGTCACTGGTCACACTCGCACAACCCCACTGAGGTCAGTGGGGTTCCAGGATGGTTTGTCCACCTGGCTTAGGTTCCAGGCTCAGGGCCCTCAAGTATACTTATTTCCTTCCCTAGAATATTAGATTATACAAAGCTTCCAAAGTCCTTAGGCATTTCTGTGCTTGGGATTGATCCCAGAAGGGAATAGTTGGGGACAAGCAATACATTAGAAAATGGGAGAACAGCA
>NW_017728931.1:81142-92433 GCF_001723895.1 Crocodylus porosus
TGATCATCTTCATTTTTTTGAGGGAGTTTTGCTGGTCCAAGGACTTGATATGAGCATAAGCCTGCTTAGTGCTTCGTGAACAGCTTCTACATCAAATATTTAAGTCAACCTCCTTAGGCTCAAGGCACCCTTCAGAAAATACCAGCTCTTAGTTTTCACTCTCTTTTTTTTACTACAAATAAATACTAGAGAAATTATTCTGTTGCAAAGAACTCAGAAAGCCCACAGCAGGGCAGAATGGTTTTGACATTATGGATTCCTATTTGAAATCTTTGGGTTTACCTTGTGAATCATGTTTGCACACCTAACAGTGCTCACATTGCATGTCCTATTATGCCATCCTTGAAAGGATCTCAAGGCAGCCCGGGGTTCTGCAGCACCTGGTTGAGAATCATTAGTTTAAGTGATGCCATTGTTGCTGTGGGCTATTTGGAGCTGTTGAGCTACGTTTTGGAACTCTAGCACAGACCTCACTTAGGCTAAACCAGGACTGACTTTACAAAGGGCAACATGATTAGTCAGTGCTCAATCCCTGAAACCAACCACAGCCTGAGTTGCAGACCAAACAGCACGTTTTGTCTGCAAACCTATGGAGAGGATAGCTGTGAGCTGCTAGGCCGCAAGGGGTTACAATGCCAGGTCGCTGATCGTGGAAGCAAAGCTCCAGCAGTTTATGGTGGAATCTGCCTTCTCAGACCATAGTTTGCCTGTTTCACATAACTCATGGTTTGTACATGAGAGTGAACTTTGTACCTTTGCATATCAGAAAAGCAGACAAATTGATTGTTACTAGTGGCTACAATTCTAATGCAGTACAATTAGTAAGATCAATCCTGTCTGGAGCAGTTCTTCAGAGTATTCCCACTCTGAAGCAGGACAAGCTGAGTATGACACTCCTTTCATCCCTGATAGATTCCCCCCAGATCCCTGGGGATCCCCAGAGACAAGAGGCCAGAAGTGCAGAAGTGCTCCCCTTTAACAGTTTGAAATCAGAAGGCTAGGACTGCTCCCAGAAATGCCCTTTCCATATTGTGTGAATATACAACAGGCAAAATACTATTTTGGTTCTGATCTCCTAGCAGATACATTGCCAGCATAAACTGCAGCCCCAAATAAGGCAGAGTTTTACACTTAATATACATGAAATACTATGCAACTCCTCATAGCCTTGGTGCCACAGGGATACTGGTTTTCCCAGATTTAAAAAAATCCCCAATTTTCATATTAAAAAAGTAACTGCAAATCCACATTTGTCCATGACTAAAATGAAACACCGCCTCTATATATAGTGGTATATTAACAGTGTTTCATTTTAATCATGGAAAAATGTGGATTTGGGGTTATGTTTTTTAATCTGAAAATTGGGGATTTTTTTAAATCTGAGAAAACCAGGATCCCTTCTAATTAAAATATGCTCTGACTTGCAACACTGGCAGGGATGAAGCATAATAACCCCGATCTTTCAGCATGCTCTAGCCTTGCCTTGGTTCTGAAAGCTGTTCTGTATAGGTCACTGGTCACACTCGCACAACCCCACTGAGGTCAGTGGGGTTCCAGGATGGTTTGTCCACCTGGCTCAGGTTCCAGGCTCAGGGCCCTCAAGTATACTTATTTCCTTCCCTAGAATATTAGATTATACAAAGCTTCCAAAGTCCTTAGGCATTTCTGTGCTTGGGATTGATCCCAGAAGGGAATAGTTGGGGACAAGCAATACATTGGAAAATGGGAGAACAGCACAGATTTTACTATAAAATCAGAGCAAAGGTACCAGGATCTTTTACATCCTGTATGGTCCAAAATAAACTCATAGACTTTTTTTTTTTTTTGCAAATCAAATTTGTTGCAGCTGATGTATCATCAAAAAATAAGATTCTAAGTCACTTGAATGCTTTGCTTTTTTTTAATTGAAGGGCCAACAGGAAATGAGAAGAAAATTAAGGCTTTGCATTGTTTATGAATTCCTTAGAGCCTCGTGGTAACAAAATGTTTCCTGTTAAGCCTTGTGTTTATGTCCAGCATGCACCTGTTTAATTTCTTCACTCTTTCTGCCAATGACTTTTAGCCGTGCTGCCTTTTTCCTACTGTAGGCGTAAATGTTTATAATGTACCAATGACAGAGATCATGATTCTGTTACATTTACTGGAGAGAAATCTTTGTTCTTTTTACAGATGAGAGATAAATACAGAACAGATTAACAAAAAACCATAGGATTTCTGGTCCTAATGCTCAGTTTTGCTTTGATTGATTATTTAGGTCTGGTTATACATTACATGCTTTTCAAAATAAAAGGGCATTTATGCACACGGTCCAGGAAGCAGGGGAGGGGGGCTTTAATTAGAGCGGCTCCACGAGCTGCCCTGATTAAAACTTCAGGAGCATCACGTGTATCGGCATTTCTGCACTGGAAAATGGTGATGGGGGTGATTTAACTAAAGCTCATTGAACAAGCTTTAGTTAAAGCACCCCCACTGCCATTTTTTCAGTGTGGGGATGCTGATGCACATGACGCTGGAGCCTGCTAGAGTACAGTAATTACAACACTCCAGCAGCCTTGATTAATTGAGTCTGCTCTGACACACTGCAATCTATACACACTGCACATGTATAGGCGCCCAAAGGTATGAGATCAAAATGAATTAAACCTCAATCCAAGCAACAAATCTGCTGCTAAAATCGCATTTCCACCACAAAACTTTCATTGCAAAACAGAGCTAGAAAAGGGGACGAGTTCTTGTTCTGACTTTGGACTTATTTCTAGTGAAAAAACAATAAAGTGAATTAATTTGAAGCTAGTTTGAACCCTAGTTCTGAGATTTTTCTTTCACTTGCCTCCACCCTCCACCATCCAAGGTGGAGGAAATCTGGGGATTTTTCATTGTTAATGAATTTGGACAAGCCTGTACAACTGACTTGATTCATTATAAGGACCCCTTGGAGTTTTACAGACTGCAAAGTCTGATGCACAAATGACACAAGAAAAAGGACTTTTTGGGACAGGGCAGAGAGTTTCTGAGACAAGTGAACTTGTAGCTGTTAGAAGCCACCTTGAGCAGATGGAAGTAAGATACTATTTGACCAAGGGCATGTAAAGTTTGCAAATGCCAGCAGTACAACACATCTCTGCAGAGACATAGCAGGGCAGCTGCTGTGGTGCTGATTATAGTAGTGCAATCAGCTGCCACTATAGCTGTGGCTATTTTTCTGGCCTCCCACAGGTCCTGGTGCCTGATGCTGCTACCCTGATCACTCCTCCCCTTATACTACTGCAGGTCTCCAGAGATACATTGTCTCCAGTGAGGATGTCATTAACCCATTGAATACTACTATTCAAGTATAGCACTATTGAGCTAACACAGCTAAGTGTATATTGTGTATGTTTATTAACTGATTCCCCAAGGTACTTAGTTTCATTCCAGCAGCTTAGCTATCCTACAATCTTATTTAGATACATGTCCAATTGCATTCACAGCTCCTGCAAGATGCAAAAGCATCACCTGGGAATGGTGAGCTGCATTATGGGGTTAAAATAGAATTTTATTTTTTCCTCCATACTGTTTTCTGAAGCTGCTGTGGTGATTCATTTTCTGGCAATGATCTTTTGTATCATGGAAGACTGGCTGTGCCTTTAGCCTGAATATCAGCTCCACTTGGGATTGTGACAGGACCCAATTATGGCTGCAGTAACTAGTCACACACCTGATTTCAGAAATAGGTTTAAACTGACAAGCAGTCTGATTACTTTCTAACTCTTACTCTGCGAGTGGTTCAGAACTGGAACAGATTCCTGAGGGATGTTGGAGTCTCGACCATTGGAAGCTTTTAAGGACAGGTGGGACAAAATTGTCTGGGATAGTGTAGACCAGTGGTGCTCAGCCTATTCATCTGTGGGCTGGATGGAAGGTGTGGAGCTGGTCTACAGGCTGGATCCCACAAGCACAAGTGGTGCATGGGGTCAGCCTGTGGGTGTTGACCCAGCATGTCTGGATCAGGTCTGTGCACCCAATAAAAGCCCATGTGCCTGCATCTGCTCTCATGCCAGCCTGACCTGGACTGGACCCTGCATGCCCAGATTGGGTCCTGTGCAGTGTCCTGACCCTGCACACCTGGATCAGGCCTTGTGTGCTGGCCTGATCCAGTTTATATGGCTATCATCTGGCCAACAGGGCTCCTCACAGGTCCAGAAATTTGGCAACAGAAGCAGTAATTAGTGCTGTCACTGCTGCCAAATTTCCAGACCTGTGGAGAGACCCATAGGCCAGGTGTGGCCTGCTGGCTGAAGGTTAAGCACCACAGGTGCACACAGGGCAGGAAGTTAGGCTAGATGACTTCCTGAGGGCCTTCCAGCCCCTTTCCCCCTACATTTTAGGTAAAAGAAGTAAGCTGTTTTTCTTGACAATCCCATCAGTGCAGCCCTGCAGTGGAGGATGCTGTATCACAAGAATGAGCAGTGTCACCAAGAAACAGTCCAAATAGGAGCAACCTGTAATCTAGTAACTCTTGGTTGCAGCATTGATTAGGACTATCATAGCTTAATGGAGCAATTAAAGAATGATTTGTATAGATTGCAATTGCCAGTTCTCCCTCTGCGCAGTTAATGTCCCTCACCCCATTTTGGAAAAACTGGCTTGTAGGTAAAAGGTTAGCTAAGCCCCTCTGTCCTTTCAATCAATTTATTTGCCTAGACTACAAGTGCCAGATTGCTGTCAGGTGTGGGCTAGAACCTGGGACCTCAGTCTGGCTGTACAGCCACTCAGTCCACCATGCCACCCAGATTGGCATAAAACTTATAGTATGGCCCAACCCTCCACCCACTCCCTGTCACTGAAGTGGCCAGCTGAGGTCAGCTGACCCCTCCACTTTTCCCCATATAAACCTCTCACCTAGTACAGGAAGTGTCTGGGGAACAGGACAACATGATTCAAGACTGCTTTGCTATTCCCTCTGGCTTGCTCCTCAGCTTTGCTTTTCTTGGCTTCTTTACGTAGCTTTTTCCAGGACTTCACTCTTTCTGATCTCCTGGTTTCTTGACTCAACTTGCTCCTAAACCCTGCTTTTGGATTGACCTGCTGGCTTCCTGACACAGTCCGATCTCAGATTCCACTCACTCACCCCACCCTGGTTGGCACCTCGATCCTCAAGTGACCCATACCAGGCCATTTGTATCCTGGCATGACAGTAGCTAAGAGCACTGGCCTGGGCCATGAAAGACCTGGACTCAATTTCCTTCCATGACAGGGACTTCTTGTGAGACCCTGGGCCTGTCCCTTATGTCATCTGGCCCTCAGCTCTGCAGAGTTGACAAGTGGTACATTACAGCCCTACCACACAGAAATGTGTGAGGACAGCCTCTCTCCTGACATCAAAGTGCACAGATATACCAGTTGCGGAGGCACCTGTTTATGTGGACCGATATCCACTGGGAGGGAGTTGGAGTTCACCTGCTTCTCTCTGCTCCCAGGCACCGCCAAGACTAACTGAATTCAAAACAGGATGGATGAAAACCTTCACATCCCATCTCCCTGAGCAATACCAAAGGCAGCAGGTTCAGAAGTGTGTTTACCAGATTGTCTTTATTATTGCCTGCCAAACCCTGAACTCTTCACCTTTCCTGTCCTCAATTTCCTATTAGTTTAAACTTTAAAAGTGTCATTTCTGTATTGTTAACAATGTGTTGGACAGCACCACACTGATGCCACTTCATTCTTCTCACTGAAGTTACAACCCCATTCCTGAAGGAGCCTAAACCTGTTAACAAGCAAAGATGTTTTCAGACTCTTAGATGCCTTGTTAATCTGGGGAAGCTGAGAGATGAAGCAGGCAGGTAAGACTGGGGAATAAAATATGAGTCACCACGTCTGCATGGCAAACTTACTGTTGTTGAGAATAGTGCCTTCAAACACATTGCCGCCCCATGCAGGGTGTCTCCTAAACATGAAGCAGTGTAGCCTGCTCTGTGTCCTGCAGGCTAATTAGCTTAGGGGCAAGCTAATTGGCCCTGTCACTTAGCAGTGCTAATTACTCATTTAATGGTACCAAATGGATGTCGCTTACATTGTTTCTGGTTTCCAAGGCATCTCCCTGGGGCAGTGAAGTGCATTTGAGTTTACCAGTGCTGAGCTCAGTGAGCTTGGTAGCAATGTTTGCATCTTTCTGCTGAAATCCTGGAAGGGTTTTATACAAACAAGGCAGTCGAAGCAGCCAATACTCATAGATCCATGTTGTGATGCAGTGCCTTGCTCTTTGCAGCAAGCTCCCACTAGCAAAGACCCATGCCTCTGGTACTGACATATGTAAAAAGCTTAGGTTCTCAACCAGAGTGAGTTAAAAGGACCAGCATACCAGTGCTTTCTAGCTTTACATGGAAGAGAGGGCATTTCTTCCCCATTTCTCTAACTCACCTGGCCTCATTGCAGTCAACAGGAGTTTTGCCATTAGGTTTAATGGGCCAAGATTTTACCTTGCGATGCTTCAGGCTGCTTCAGTTTTTCTGTTTAGCCAAGTAGTTGTCCAAGAACTTGACAGAGGCACTTAGGCCAATCAGTACAGCATATTAGTACCATCTAGTGGATGCCAAGGTAACAGTCCATTTAAATACTATTGAACTGGGTCTTGAATAAATAGGCTTTTTGTTTCTGAGATTTGCCTGCTCTGTTCGCAGTTGATGTCAGAACAGCATTTATGTATAAAAGTTATCCATTCACTAGGGCCTACCTGGCTAGCAAAAAGGAACAGGTGACAGGAGCACAGTTGGCATATCTATGCTAGCTTTCATGGAGGCAGGAGGAGTAGCAGTTCCAGCAAAGACAAGCCAGTATGAATTTCACTACACACTAGCAACCAGAATACACACTCAGCAGCCCTAGATAACCTGCACTCAAGCGTCAAGGATACTGACACTTTATAGAGTGGTTACACCCTAAGCCAGTGGTCTCTAAACCATGGCTTGCAGGTGGTATAGTTTGTTTGCAGGCTCCAGCATAGCTTGCAGTAACTGGAAATTTTGCTTCCCACAGATGCATGCTTTTCAAGGTGACGGAGAAGAAAACACACTAAATTAATGTGGAAGCATTATCACATGCTAAGTGTGCCAACCTCCCAGGAGTTCACAAA
Organism: Crocodylus porosus; assembly: GCF_001723895.1. Taxonomy (NCBI): domain Eukaryota; kingdom Metazoa; phylum Chordata; order Crocodylia; family Crocodylidae; genus Crocodylus; species Crocodylus porosus. The sequence continues at coordinate 88,254 of NW_017728931.1, forward strand.
GTGAAAATGCTGATGTTATTTTTCCACAATAAACTTGTGCTGCAGACTATAAATAAGCTGCTTGAGGCAAAATTCCTGGTTAGGAACTTGTCACTGCCATGAATGACACAACATACATTACCAAAGGACCACTCAGCATCACTTCTGCTGTCAGTGGGCCTTACCCAAAACACTAGGGAGTAACTTTAGAGAGCAGCTTGACTTTTATAAGCCATCTGGAAAAGGTGAATACCAGGATTGGCTTTGTCTAAAAACCCACAGGCAGGTGCTGATATCTCCACAGTTTGAACAGTAACCTTAGCATAGATATGCTGAATGCTGCACATTGGCATGGGCAGGCAGCTCAGAAATCATATCTGTGGATGTGCAGCTTGATGCCACCATGAAAATTGTAATTAGACCATTAGAGTTACCATTTGTTCAATGGTAGTCTGTTTTGGCACATGTACCGCCACTGAAAATCCATACACACATACACCCAGCTCATAAGTACCATTAAAACATGGCCCATCTGAATTTACAACCTCACAAGAGCCTTCTGAATCTTTCAAGGATGCTCTTAGCCATCTCATAAGTAGTTCTCTTTTCCATGTAAAGCTAGAAAGCACTGGTGTGCTGGTCCTTTTAACTCACTCTGGATGAGAATCTAACCTTTTTACTTATGTCAGTTCCAGAGGCATGGGTCTCTACTAGTTGGAGCTTGCTGCAAACAGCTGTTCTCATAAGCTAAAAGTCTTAGAGCATCTTTACTTAACCCTGAGATGCACCTAAAAGATTTTTGGAATAACCCTTTTGCTGACCCTCCCCTGATAGGAACTTCCACACTAGCTTACCGAGAAAACAGAAACATTTCAGAGCATGACAGGCACACTCAGAGGAACATAAGAAAGTAGGGCTGAAAGGGACCTCATGATGTCATCTACTTCAGCCAACTGCTGAAGACAGGATCATCCCTAACTAAACCATCCCAGTCCAGTGTCTGTCTAACCTGCTCATGGAAATTTCCAGGGATGGAGATTCAACAACCACTCTAAGTAGTCTGTTTCAATGCTTAACCACCTTCATAGTGAGAAAACTCTTCCTAATCTCCAACCTAAACTTATTTTGCTTCAGTTTAAAGCCATTGCTCCTAGTTTTGTCTCCTATGGCCAACAAGAATAGTTTATCTCCATCCTCTTCATAATTACTTTTCAGCTGTTTAAAGGCTATTTTCAAATCTGCCCCCCCAGTCTCTTCTTCTAAATAAGCCTAGTTTTTTCCCCTCTTTTCCTCATATGTCAAATTTTCCAGGCCCCTGATCAATTGTGTTGCTCTCCACTAGACTCTTTCTAATCTGTCCACATCTTTGTTGAAGTGTGCAGCACAAGACTGGGCACAGATCTGGTCTCTTACACCTCTGGAGAATACAAGATAACGTACAACATGACTGGACACCAGCAGCAAATTATGCAAGTCAGTGCTTGAAAAACACTACAGACTTTCTACGAAAACTTAAAAACATGGACCACCTTCCCAGCACCACCCCCATAACCATCATGGATGTTACCACCTTATATACCAACATCCTACACTAGGATGGCATCCAGGCCTGCTGTACATACTTACAAGAGCAAGATGACAACTCAGAATACAGACCCAAAGATATTACTGACCTTATACACTTCATCTTCACACACAACAATTTCACTTTTAATAACCAACACTTCCTCCAGACCATGGGCACAGCTATGGGCTCCAAAATTGCCCCACAGTATGCCAACCTTTTTATGAGCCACCTGGAAGAAGAATTCCTCAAGGGCTATACCATCAAACCATTGCTATACTTAAGATATATCAATGACATCTTCATCATTTGGACTGAAAACCTGCAATCTCTGACTGAGTTTCTTCAGAAATTCAACAATCATCCCCACTCCATCTGCCTATCTTGTGAATACTCCAGCACTAACATCTCCTTTTTAGACACAATGATCAGTATCCAGAATGATAAAATACAGACCACGTTATACAAGAAACCCACAGACCAACATACATATCTGCACAGAACCAGCAATCACCCTAAACACACCAAGAAAGCTGTGATATACAGCCAAGCCCTCAGATACCACCGAATTTGCACTGAGGAGAACACCTGGGATTGCCACCTCACTAATCTTAAAAAGGCTTTCCCTCAACAAGGGAACTCATCCAAAGAGATAGATTGCATGTTTGAAAGAGTCACCTGGATACCATGAGAAGCATTGCTGCAGTACAGAAGGAAAGCCTCAACGAATCACAGACTGCTGGTTATGGCATATCACCTCTCCTTTGAACCTATACAAAAAATTCTTAAACAACTGCAACCCATACTAGAAGGAGACCCAGCTCTTAAAGAGATCTTCCCAGAACCACCCATCTTAGCCTTCAAACAAACACCAAACCTTGCTAACCTTATCATAGATTTCATAGATTTCACAGACATTAGGGCTGAAAGGGACCTTGGAAGATTATTGAGTCCAGCCTCCTCCCCCAGAGGCAGGAAGTCTTCTGGGGTCAAAGGATCCCAGCAAGATAAACGTCCAAATGTCTCTTAAAGGAGTCCAGAGGAGGTGCTTGCACCACCTCCTGGCAGCAGTCTGTTCCAGGCACTGGGGGCTTGGACAATAAAGAAGTTTTTCCTTACATCCAGCCTGAAACAGCCTCGAAGGAGTTTGTGACCATTTGACCTTGTCATCCATTGGGGCACTCTGGTGAACAGGAGTTACCCCAGATCCTGATGCACACCCCTTACATACTTACAGGCAGCCACCAGGTCTGCCCTGAGCCTGCACTTTTCCAGGCTGAAGAGCCCCATGGCTCTCACCCTCTCATCATAGGGCCTGTTTTCCTGCCCTCTGATCATTCCTGTGGCTTGCCTCTGGACTCTCTCAAGTTTCTCCACATCCTTTTTAAATTGTGGAGCCCAGAATTGGATGCAGTACTCCAGCTGCAGCCTCACCAAGGCCGAGTACAAGGGGAGGATGACATCCTGGGATTTGCTTGAGAAGCATCTATGGATGCAAGGCAGAGTTTTGCTTGCTTTACCAGCTGCGACATTGCATTGGTGGCTCATATCTTGTGGTCAGTCATGACCCCCAAGCCCCTTTCAGCCATGGTGCTAGCAAGTGTAGCACTGCCAAGCCTGTAAGTGTTTTTTTCCCCAGGGTGGAGTACCTTGCATTTTTCAGTGTTGAATGTCATCAGGTTTTCTTCCGCCCATTTTCTGAGCCTGTCTAGGTCGGCCTGGATTACCAGCCTATCCTCAGGTGTGGATGCTTTACCCCAAAGTTTGGTGTCATTGGTAAACTTGGTCAGTCTGCATCTGATACTAATGTCTACATCATTAATAAAGATGTTAAAAAGTACAGGTCCAAGAACCCCTGGGGGTCCACAGACGGTGTCTAAGGGGTCTGCAAAAGATTATTATGATCAATCAAAAGTATGCAAATGCCCACACTTACAATTCAAAGGGGTCCACCCCTCCATCTGAAATTTCCAAAGGGGTGACCTCCATTCAGAAATTTTTGGGGGTCTAAAAGACAGCGGGGAAGGGGCTTCAGCTGTGTTGCCACAACAAGGATTGGGTCCCTCATGCCTCCCCCACCACCTGCCCCTGGCACGCCAACATTTTACAAGTCAAGGGTGCAGGTGTTTTTGGCACTCTGCCCAAAAACATTGGTAATCCCTAGGTTAGATGATAGTTTGTATGGAATGGTTGGATAGGGATAATCCTGGGGTTGGACTAGATGCTCTCTGGACGTCCCTTCCAGCCCCACTTCTCTATAGGTGCCGACAGAAATGAACTTTTTTGCACGATCTGGGTCTTAAAAGCGCTGTACAGCCAAGTCCTAACATGCACATGGCTGCAGAGTGCTTCTAAAATGGCTAATCATGTAAAAATCTAACTCTAATCAGGTAACAGATTACAGTGCTTTACTTTAGAGCACCTTCATAGATTTCACAGATTTCATAGACATTAGGGCTGGAAGGGACCTTGGGAGATCATTGAGTCCAGCCCCCTGCCCAAAGGGCACGAAGTCAGCTGGGGTCATAGGATCCCAGCAAGATAAGAATCCAATTTACTCTTGAAGGTGTTCAATGTAGGTGCTTGAACCACCTCCGATGGCAGGCTGTTCCAGACCTTGGGGGCTCGGACAGTAAA
>NW_017728931.1:92444-166274 GCF_001723895.1 Crocodylus porosus
AGTGCTAGTGTCCCCCCTCTTGCAAGCACCAGCCGGGGAGTGGGAGCACCAGGTGAAGCATCGGTGACACTTCTGGGAGCACCGCTTGCGCTTCCCCGGCAGTGTGATTGGCTATAGAGGAATCCCTGCCCCTGTCGCTGACTGGCTGCTGTGGGGGGGGCACATGCACCCCGCGACTCAGGTGGCACCAGTCGCCCATGTTTAGCTGTCATGCCCATGGTCTGCCAAAGGGAGGAGGCAGAGAGTCTCCTCCCTGTCTGGCCATGAGGGGAGGGAGTGACCTCATGTGCTTTCCCACCCTCTGGGAAACAGCTGGAGCTCTGAGCCAGCAGACATTCCCTGTTGGGTGGGGCAGGGCTCAGAGAGTGTGCCCCCTCCTTTCCAGTACTATGGGGCACCAGGGATATTTTTCCGATCTGCGGAGGGGGCAACTAGCCCCCACCCCATCATTGATTGCTGCCCAGCTGCACCCCAACACTGTCCAGAGATGCTGTAACAGCAGTTGGTGGCTTGGGGTTTCAGATGCCAGCCCCCATGCCACACAAGCCGTGGGGAAGTGCCAGACCTAGGCTGGGGGGCTCAGAACCCATACTCCAACCCACCTGTTGCTTCTTGACAGCAGCTGGCCCAGCCAGGCACTGAAACTAATAAGAAGTAGCAGGGAGGTGGGCAGGAGGGGGCAGAGTTGGGGGATGGTGAGCCCTACTCCTGTGCAGGCCAGGCTCGACTAGCCCTGCTGGCATCCTGGGGAGGATGGGGTGCCGGGAAATTGGTAAGGAGCACTGGGGACTCTCTCCCTAAACAGGTTGTGGGGAGATAGCCAGAGTTGCCCTGCCCTGATGTGCTGTGGGTTGTGGGGCTCTGGGCAGATTATCTGCCCCCAGAGCTGGTGCCAGTAGGAACTGGGGATACTGTCCCTGAAGGGTGGGACCTGGCCAAGGCCCCCATAAGCCCCAGTTGCTGGCTCCATTGCCCCGCCTGCGCACCTGCACAGAGGCAGGCAGGCAGCCAGTCAGTCAGTGGAGGAAGGGGTGGCATCTGCACACCCAGAGTTAGTGCCAGTAGGCACTGGGCACCCTCTATCTAAGAAGAATGGACCTGGCTAGGACCCTCCCACCCGCACAATTATGGTGCCATAGAAGATTTGGTGGTGGGGCCCCTTTGGATGAGGAGGAGTTGATGGGACACCCAGAGTGTCAGCAGATGCCCAGGAAGGAGTTTTAGGGGACACAGTGGAAGAGCACAGATGCTGGTGCCAGCCTCTGAGGAGACAAGCACATTGCTGCTGGTCCCTGCTTCATCTCAGGATGTGGGAGTAGAGATCCAGCAGCAGCTGGAAATCTGCTCTCGGGACATTTTCTTGCCCTTGAGTGAGACCACATCGAGATGCAGGACCTGGCTTCCTGAGAGATGCCCTCCACCACATGGGAGCATCCCCCATCTCTGACCTTTCCACATCAGACTGTGGCCAAGCATATGGACCCTAGTGCAATGTTTCTCACAGGGGTCATGGACTGAGTGACCCACCACCAACCTTCCCCACCATTCTCCTGGTGACTCAGACCCAGAAGAAGGACACCTGTCAGCCCTGGAGACCATGGCTGGCCACAGCTCCACATAATCAGGAGGACCCAGGGCACAGGGTAGTACATGCACTGACCCAGGGGACAAGGGGAGGGATCAGGAGGAAAAGATTAGCAGTGGCAGCTGCAGCCAAGTCTGATCAAGCCCATGGTCACACCAGAATCTCATCTGGTTGGGGTGTAGGGTGAATTGCTCCCTGTGCGAATTGCTCCCTCTGCCCATGCACTATAAGGCAGGCCAGACACCAAAGTGAAGTAAAGGTTCAGCATTGATCAGAGACTGATCACCTCCCTCCTTCAATCTCCCTCCAAATCCCTCAGCACAGCAGAGGGGCCAGTAGCCAGCCCTCAGCCAGGATAGGCAATTAACAGCACCTCCCACTCAGTGGGAACAGAAACATGCCTAATTGTTGATACAATGCCTGCTAGTTCTCATGTTCATTGTGAGTTTACATTGTGAGGAGCCAGCAGTGGCGTATTGTGGGACTCCAGCACCTGGGAGCCAATGCTTGCATTTGTGCCCCCTGTCCACGGCCGGTCACTGAGCAGGGGAGGAGGAAGGGGCATCCCCCAGTGACCGATGGACGAGCCCAGAAACACAGGAGGCAAAACCGGAAGTGCCACCAAGGGCCCAAGTACACCTTGGAGGGCCCGGCCAGCACCCACCCCAGGCCAGTGCCCCAGGGCATGGCCCACCCCCCTGCCCATTGGTATGCCACTGGGAGCCAGGACAGAACCAGTAGCACCAGCCAGCACTGGATAAGGCATTCAAGGCATTTATTGAGCACTGCAGGCAATTTCTAAAATGTTTGCAGACAGCAGATAACTGACAGCCTCCCCACAGCAAGAAAGACCACATCCCCTTTGCTCTAAAGCAGGGGTGGGCAATTATTTTGGCTGGCAGGCCGTTTAATGAGTATTGGTGAGCTGTTGAGCGCTGCAAGGGTAGCCCCGTCCCTTGATAGGTGCCCTGCCCCCAGTTGCCATCTTGGGACCAGAAGTCCCACCCCCTTTACCACCAGGAGTCCCTCCTCTTGTCCCGAAAGTAATCCTTTTGAGGAGGGGCTGCCATTTAAAATAGCAAAACCCAAATCATATACAAAAAGCCAAAAACCTACTATAACATATTTTAATTCTATTACAAAAAATATTTTTGTCATGATTTGTGCTTGTGTAGTATATAGAGAGGTGATTGCATAATGCTCAAAAATAACGCTTTTCTCTTGTATATTGTATGTGGTGTGTGTGGGGTGTGGCTGGGCGGTTGTGTGTATGGTGGAGTGTAGGGTGTGGGGGCAGTTTGTGAGGCGGTTTGGCTGTATGGGGTGGAGCATAGGGGGTGTGTGTGCATATCTGGGGGCTGTGAGGGAAGGGGTGTGGGTGTGTGGGGTTTGTGGGGTGTGAGGGAGAGTGGCAGGGTGCATGGACCTCCCCACACTCCCTCCCATGGTGTACAGCCCTTGCTGCTGCTCGTAGCAGCAGCAGCAGCAGAAGCAGGAGGTTGTGGGCCCTCAGGGCACTTGTGGCCCGCGCAGGCACTTCTGCCCAGTGGTGTGCAGCTCTAGCCTGAGCTGCACATGGTGGCAAGGAGCTCAGCCAGGCTGGCCTGCCTCGGTCGTGCAGGGCTCCCCACACCACAGATGCAGCTCCCACCAGCCCCATGCTCCCTGACCTGCCCAGCTGCAGCTCCTCCCACCCACTGCTTCCCTGCATGCTGCCTGGAGTGAGCGCTGCAGCAGGGAGACGAGGAGGAGCCGCTGGATGCCAGGGAAGCTGAGCAGGTCCCATGGTAGCTAGAGCAAAGATAGCAGCAGCCCTGCCCAGAAGCTGCATGCTGGCTGGACTAGGCCCTTCTGCCCATGAGGGTGGGGGTGAGGCATGTGGCCTTGGCGTGGGTCAATTAATTGGTGGGCCCCTGTGGGCCAGATTAAATTGCTTTGTGGCTGGTTTTGGCCCATGGGCAATATTTTGCCTGCTCCTGATTTAAAGCCTGCCAATGGTTCTCCCTTTCTGCATGGGAAATTTGAAATCTGACCCTCAGCTCCCATGGGGACACCACCCCCATATACCAACCACAGCCCCATCCCAGCCCAGGAGAAAACCCCTCCTCCTACTCCAAACTTCTGAAAGGAAGTGACCTCACTCCCTCCTCACTTGCTCCCAAAGTAGAGAATTTTTGCTGGAAAGACAAGGGCTTCAAAGGCTCAGTGGGTGCATGGCAGGACTCTTGACAGGATCCTGGGAATTGCCCATCTGGACAGGTCAGAGGCTGACCAGACTGTCAATAGCATTGGCGATTGCAAATTCATCCTGGAGCGCAAGCACTTCATAGTGCTGTCACAGGTATCACTGGAGGTGGATTCTCACATTTGAAGGCAAACCGGGCTTCCCCCAGGATGCTGTTAAAGCAGATTGCCCCTTTCCATCCAGGGCACTAGCCTGTGGGTTGTAGGGGGAGGTTCTAGGGTGCCGACATAGGACTCACCGTGGCTTGTTGAGGTGTTTGTGTTTGTATCCAGGCAAGTGATGAGAGGGTCCAGGAAGCTTGTCTTTATAATAGTTATCACCAAAAGTTTCAAACTTACACAAAGCCTCTGTGCCTCCTGACTGCAGATGCTGCATCTGTGCATGGGAGGCTGGCTCAGTGGACTGGATGGTACCTCAAGGCCAGCCTGGCAAATATCTGCTGAATTCATGAAGCATCTCAGAAATGTCATGAAGGCTGTAAACTAAAAATGCTAGTCTCCGGTCTCATTGTGACCTCTGGGTGTGCACCACAGACTCCTGGCATCAGCTGTGAGCTAAGCATGAGAGGAGGGAAATGGATAGGCTGGTCCAGGCTCAGAAGCAGGCTACCATGGTGCAGGAGCAGGGGCTCCAGATAGCCAAACACAATTTGGATGAGGCAAACTGTACCACAGAAGAGCTTAGTGAGTTGCTTTGCTGGAAGAAGGAATTGAGCTACATGATCCTGAACTGATTTGCAGCTACATATGTCCCCCTGAGTGGCACCAGTGCCCTGTCCCATGGGAAACAAGTAGCCCCGCCACACAGGAATAGTAAGGTTGGCAGACATCCAATCCTCCACAACTTACTGACCCATGCCCTAAAGACACTCCCCTGAGGCAAAAGCCAGGACCATTGGGAATGACAGTGACCTTCATAGCTCTACCCACTATTCCTGCTACAGGCATTTGGCCCAAAGGTGCAGGTCCCCAAATTGCTTTCAGATTAGCCCCAAAGTGCTGCAGGAGTGAGTCAAGGTTAGTGGGGAGGAAGGGGGCCCAACCCACTTGACAGCCAGGCTGCCAGCACTTGAAAAGGGAGACTGGGTCGTGGGCACTTGGGCAGAGGGTCCTTTGAAGGAGAACCAGGAGAGGGTGCCATGTCCCTGGTGAGAGGCTCTGTATTTTGTGCCATCTCTCTTCTCCCTCAGTTCTGACCTTATGCAAGAGACCCCCACCCCACTGCACCCCTCTCTAACCATCTCCCACCCCTGTCCTAATCTGTCCTGTCATGGCCATTCCCCCTCTACCCCATCCCACCCCCCATGCACCCTTCAAAGTTTCCCCTGGTTGGTGCGAACTGGGAAGAGGGAGGGAACATGTTCTGCAGGTTCTCTTTATTAATAACACATTTTTTACAAATACAAAAGCATAAAACAAGGTTTGTGTCATCATCATACCCCATTCCAGCAAATCCTGCTTCGTGGACCAGGGGATGAAGCACAGCCCCTTGCGAATAAATGGGCAGAAAGAGCATGCTGCCCCTACTCCTCGGCTCCCCGGTCTGCGAGGGTGACTAGGTAGTCAGCCAGGGCTTCCCGGATAGGGCCAGCCTGCTGTTGTGCAGTGCCAGAGCCCCCAACAGCAGCGGAGGGCTCGCCCTCATCCGTATCCCTGCGCCGTGTGCGCTCACGCTGACATGCCCGGTCAGTGCGCTGTGCCTCCTCTGCCCAGGATTCCAGGAATACCTCCCCTCTGGTCTCACAGATGTTGTGTAGGACACAGGCAGCACTGATGAGTCGTGGCAGGTTCTCCTTGTCCACCTCGAGGCGTGCGCTAAGAGCCCGCCAACGTGCCTTGAGGCGGCAAAAAGCGGACTCGACCGCCATACGACACCTGCTCAGGCATTGGTTGAAATGCTCCTTCCGACGGTCCAGCTGGCCCTCGTAAGGCTTCATCAGCCAGGGCAGGAAGGGGTAAGCTGGGTTACCGATGATGAGGGGGGGGATGACAACATCGCCAATGACACAATCAGGGAGCCCGGAGGCATAGCGCCCGCTCTCCATCAGGCTGGGGAGAGGGGAGTTTCGGAAGACACGGGCATCATGGGCACTGCCTGCCCAGCCAGCATAGATGTGGGTGAAACGGCCTCGATGGTCAACAACGCCTTGCAGGATGACGGAGTAGTAGCCCTTGCGGTTGATGAATGCCTGGCCACCCTGGGGTGGGCAGACAATTGGGATGTGGGTACTGTCCATGGCCCCTACACAGTTGGGGAAGCCAATGCATCGGAAGCCAGCTACCACTTCCTGTGGGTTGATGAGGCGGATGAAGCGATTCGCCAGGACATCCTGGATGACCAGGCAAACCTCCCGGACAGCCTCTCCAGCTGTGGACCTGCCGACACCGAACTGGTTGGCAATGTAGCGGAGACTGCCAGGAGTAGCCAGCTTCAATACAGCAATGGCCACCCGCTTCTCTGGACTGAGGGTTGGCCGCATGACAATGTCCTGGCGTGCAATGTGGGGGGCCACTTGGGCGGCAATGTCCATGAAGGTGTCCCGTCGCATGCGGAAGGTCTGGAGCCACAGTTCGTCATCCCAGGTGCCAAGGACAACCCGCTCCCACCAGTCAGTGCTGCTGGGGTGTGCCCAGACCTTGCGCTCAACAGTGTGGAGGTGGTCCCAGAGCACCCCGGCATTCATGGCATCTAGCAGGGCCTCATCATCATCCTCCAGGAGGAATCTGGACACACAGTCATGGATGCTCGGGGGGCAGGGGTGCAGAGGCAGGACACATGGCTCGGTACGTGTTGGCAAAAGGACACGTTCCAGGGCTTCCCGCTGCCGTGTCAGGGTCAGCAGCCCATGTGTGATGTACCGTATCCTACGGCGAGAGTCACGCAGGGCAATCAGCAGGACCCGACGCAGCTCTTGTGTCTCCCTGCTTGTGTGTGGGAAGTGAGGAGCCATGGTGCTGGTGCAGGAAGGCACGAACGCACAGCAAGACGACAGCAGGCCAGGAAGCACGGAGGGCTGGAAGTAGTGGGGTACTCACTAAGAGGCGTACCTGCTCCTCTACCAGCAGCTGTGTGAGGCCACGGCTCCCTCTGGACTACGGGCTCAAATTACCAGGACATTACCAGCAAACGTCACCTGCTGAATGCCCACTGTCCTTCAACAGCCATGGCTGGGCACAGCCCTCTATCTCACTGCAGGGGCTGCTGGATCGGGGCCGGGGGGGTCCTGACCACATTGTCCCTGTGACTCTTGGTGCACGGAAGGCCTCGGAGTCCCCCCCCGCAAGAAGGGCGGTGGTCAGCAGCTGACTTCCCACAGCGATGGAGGCATCAGCCACGGTGCAGGGGCCTGGTGTGCCTGGCCCAGGCCTGCACAGGCCCCCAGCCGCGGGGGGACCCAGGCGGAGCCCGGGCCGGCTCACCCAGCGGGCCGCAGTTCTCCCTGCCGCCTGCCCAGTGTCACCACCCGGCGCCCGCCCCGCAACGCTGTCACTTTAAGCAGGCTGCGGAACGCGCTTCAAGCTGCACCGGGTTGGAAAGTGTGTCCGCGCAGGCAGCGCCCAGGGCCGGGGCGGGCAGTGAGAAGCGCCCTGCACTCCGCGCCGGACCCGGTCGCTGGAGAACGGGCATCGCATCATCACCCCGCGTCCAAAGCTGTTCATCGTCATCTCTGCGAGCCGGGCGCGTTCGGAGGGGCGTGGCCTGTGGGCGGGGCGTCCCGGGCGCTGCGAGCAGCAGCATGAATGAGGCCGAGGGGCTGCGGCAGCGCCGCCCGCTCCGCCCGCAGGTCGTCACCGAGGACAGCGCGGCCCAGGCCGCCAAGGATGGCAGGTGGGTGGTGGGCCCCGGCCTCCTGCTGCCGCCTCCGCTTGGGAATTGCGGGTGTGTGAGGAGCAGGGAAATACGGTCACGGCCACTTCTGCAGCGGCAGCCTGGGGAGGGGGGCACAAAGGGCCCGCTGGACCTGCCAGGCTCCCTCGTGCCTGTCCCTCGTTACTTCCTGCTCCAGCGTCCTGACTAGACCTCTTCTTTCTTTGAAAAGCAAGGTGCATCTCATCTCGGGGGGTGTTTGTGTACAAGCAAAAGTGCGAAGCTCCCCCTCTCCCCTGCAACAGCTCTCTCCAACACTGGCGTTTTTGAATAGCCTGGAAATGTTGTGCCTGTGTCCTGCTCCCCAGGAGGGAGGGTGACAGTTGTTACAGTGTTGCCACCTGTTCCTTTGTCCTCCTTTATCCCACAAGGTGATCATGGGGCTAAATTAGGACTTTTCCATCTGTTGACTCCTATGTGAAATCCTATGAAATATGAGCTTTCACTTCTACTCAGGAGAACTTTTACAGTCTTTTCTCCAATGCCTGATGAAGGGTGCTTGTGCCCGAAAGCTTGCAATCATTGGCGATGAGTAGGGGGTGGATGCAGGTGCATGTGCACCCCCTGAGGTGGGTTGTGCGCCCCTTGGAAGCTCCAGCCATGAAACCGGAAGTGCTGCTGGAAGTGCACTTCTGATTTTGCCATTGGCTTGGCGATTGGCGGCTGGGGGACACCCCCCTCATCGGCCATCTGGTGCTCCCCCCAGACTCGGGAGGCATCAGTCGCCCGTTCTTGTAATTAAAGAATTTTTTTTGCAAATATCTTGTTGGTCTAATAAAAGATATCACTTCTGTCCAGGAGCCCTGATTGCCACTTCGTCCTGAAGCATGTAAGTGTGTCGTTACCTAATATGGACCTGGGAGTTAAAAGGAGTGACGCTGCAATGCCTTCAGTGTTCTCTCTCTTTTTTGACTGTGTTCAGCACTTTACCCACTGCTGCGTGATGTAGCTAAGGCAAGTCGTAGCAGACCTTTGCAGCCACCTCTTTCCCCTGATCTGTCTTCTGTGCTGCTGGGTGTCTCTTCCTTTTCAACCAAGATAAGCAGTGTCTTGCTGTGCTTCTTGCTGGAGATTTTTGTCCTCCAGGTGAGCAGTTCTGGCAGTCTAATCCTGTGAGGATGCCTTCTTGCTCATCACTTAGTTACTGTCTATTCTCTGGTATCCAGAGTTGCTTGTGTCCTTTCTGTTCTTTCTAAATTAAGGTCCTAGCAGGTGATTGGCCGTAGTGCCTTTAGCTCAGGGGCAAGCAATTATTTTGGGTGGAGGGCTGCTTACTGAGTTTCGGCAAGCCATCAAGAGCCACATGACAGGCAGCCGGGGGAGGTAAATGTTAATCTTCTAAAATTTTTAGGGGTCCCACAGGCCAGATAGAATGGCCTGGCAGGCTGCATCCGGCTCACAGGCTGCATTTTGCCTACCCCTGCTTTAGCTGCTGCAGCTTGAGGAGTGGAAATATAGGCCTTACTAGGTCCTGCAGGTGGATGTGAAGTTTCAGGTCACCTTTGCACCCTCTCTGGCTCTGTCAGTACTTCTGTCCAATCAGAAAGCTTAGCTGGGGCCAGGTATATGAACTTTACTCTGGAAAGCAAGATTTAAATAAGATTTAAGGTTTTGGCAACTGAGCTCTAACCCCCTCTCCTCTCTTTCTTTGGGCTGTCTTTAGTGTCACAAAGAAGTATGGGTTACAGTTCTTAGCTTGGAGTATTTTTCAGATAGTAGTTTTAGAAGACACTGAGCATTTATTTTCTGCATCAGAGTCTTTTCACTCTCTGCATCTACAGAGGGAAAAGTGTCAGAAGGCAGCAGCTTTATATCACTGCCTTGCATTTTCTTGCCAGGCTTTCAGTTCTAGTACTGTGGGTAAGGAGGCTGGGTTTGGTTTAGGTGCCCTGGGGAAGTTGGCATTGAAAGAGAGGGGGCTACATGTGGTAATGTCTGCAGGACAACTGGTACCCAAAGGAGACAAGGCAGGTACTCCTTGAACCATTCTGTTCAGCTTGTATCATCAGTAGGGGTCTGCTTAAATTGCAGATTTTGTGCAAATTGCTGATTTTGCAGATAATCTCAGATTTCACAACAAAAAAACCTTAATAAAAATAAGATGCTGGCTCCCCAGTGGGAGCCAGTAGTCCTTGCTGGCAGTGCAGCCCAGCCTCACAGCCTGCCTGGGAAGGGAAAGTGCTGGCTGACGGAGTGGCATGAAGGGCAACAACAAAGGTAGCTACTACTCCCTCATCCTTCCTCTGCCTGCCCCAGCACCTCTCTGCCAATTGGTGCTGTGGGGTAGGGCCACATAAAGGGCAGCCAGCAGTTTAGATGATGGCCACCCCTTTGTCCCTCCTTTCTGTGGGACCTCCCTGCTAATCAGCCCTGCAGGGTGAGGCTGCCAGAGCATATCTGTATAATGTCTGCAGAATTTGCTTTTTGCTGCGACCAAACCATGGAAATGGGTAAGTCTAACCACAACTTAAGTAGCCCTCTAATCATCAGAGATGGCTGCTGTAATGCCATTGAGCACATGGTGCAGCTGGTGTTGAGGACACTACCATAATATCCCAAATTACTGAGGGGCAGAAAGGAGCTGATGCTAGTGCCCAGGCCATTGGAGGGGAGGAATTGCCCCAGGAGCCTGGGGGTTCGGGTGAACTGCAATACAGAGGAGTACCAAGGAATTATCATCCAGGGGGTTGGTCACCATGGATAGCACCTCGCGTGCTGAAGAACAATGAAGGACTAGTTCTTGCAGCATCCAGGCAAACCAGTTGGCTTATCTGCTGCCATCTTGGAGTAGCCTTGTGTTAGGCAGTAGATATATATTTGGCATGGTTCAACACTGCCATGAGGAGTAGGCTACATAGCTGTCACATTGGCATAACCCAGTATCCCGGAACGCCTTGCTGTGTGCTCCACCATTTTGACTGACTGGGCACTGTACAGTACGTTCATAGGTTAGCCAGGGGCAGCTGTTCACATTAATAGCAATAAATATCTTTGGTTTATCAGGGGATTAGGCTTACTATACTGCTATGAAAGAAACTTGATGGGTTACATGCTCTGAGACTTGTGGGTGCTCATATACCAGTGGGGGCCAACCAACGCTACTTCTATTTCAGATCTCTGTTGAAGAGACAGCATAGTTAATCTCAATGGTTACCCTGAGGACTGGCATTAGCAGTGTGTTTGTGTATAACTGTTTTGTAATCATAGAGGCGTTTGTACACTGCATATTTCTCTCCTATTTAATGGTGGCCCATAAAGGACAGCACCTTGGAAGGGGTCCAGGGATTTGTATATGCCATAACCAGGCACTGCTTTTAGTGGCTGCTTTGATGCTGCAAAGAGAATGGGTATTTGCCAATTACTGTTTTAGACCATGACTAAAAGCCTCAGTAGCTGCCTTTCTAGTTCAAGACATGGTGTTCTAAACATCTATAGGTATTTTTTCTCCCTCTATAAGCCCTTTCCTTGTATTTTGGACTTTGTTACAGTCAAAGTGTATGTGTGTAATAAATAAACACATTCATATTGAGAGAGGTGGTGATATTCGGGGTGGACCTGTAGAAAAGGAAAAGTATATTTTTCTTTTTGTCTAGAGCATGAGCATTTTCAAAATCAGTTCATTTCTGGATTTGAGGGACCTGTCATTTCCACATCAGAGGTACTATCCTGGGAGTCCAGTGTAAGTTACTTGAAGCTCTGAACTTTTTCTTTGGACCTTGTGGAGAAGCCCCTTGGCTATTATCTTTGAAAACAAATGAGTTCTGGTTAACTTCCAAGGATTTTTATGCTTGTGCTCTTTTTATTCAAGAGCTAAGAAGTCTTTGGCAAGCTATTAGCAGATAGAAGTTGGACAGCCCTGAAATAAGGCATTCCAAGTGGCTGGGGGTCGCATCCTCCATGGGCAGTGGGCTCCCACAGGCTGTGCACCATTGCCACGGTGTCTGTGACTCTGCTCAGTGTGCACATCTTTACCTCCACAGTTTGATGCCAGCTGTCAGTCAAAGCTTAGCTTTCTGGGGAGGGATGGTAAGAAAATATTTTGTGTTGTATTTTGTTTTGTTTTTGTTTTCTTAAACAAAATTTTATGCAATAAGAAGAAGCCTTAAAATATTGAGGTTGTGTTTTAAATGTAATCCTAATTTTTGTGTGTGTGTGTGTGTGTTTGTTGCAGTACATACAGCAGCAAGGTATTTCGTGTGACCTTCATGACATTGGCTGTGACCCTAATTATTCCCTTGCTTGGAGCAATTCTTCTGCTGGAGTGTCCCATAGATCCTCAACCTCTAAGGTGAGCAGTGCTTAATATTTAAACGAATTATGTTGAATAGTAATGTTTAGTACACACTTTTAAAATGGTGAACGTGGTTTATTTTACTTTGGAAAGTTATTCTAATTTGAAAGAGGACACCGGGGGGGATCCTAGTTTCAGAAATTGCTGCTGCTTTTTTGCCTGCTGAATCTGTTGTTTCTCTGTTATCTGACATCACTTTGTGTCTACACAGCTTGTCTGGGTCGTCATTTGAAGGAGTTGTAAGACTGGCTTTCTTCACCACTGTAGATATCTACCTTCTAATGTCCAAGTTGTCAGTAAGATTTGCAGTTCAGGCCTTTATATCTTTGTCTCCAGTGTGGCAACCAAATGTAGTTCTGGCTGACTCTTCTCTCTAGGGTTCCCAAACAAGTGTGTAGGAGCTCCGTGTTGGGTGGGAAATGTCCTGGTGAATCAGCAACCTGACAAGATGTGACTTGTGTAAGGATGCTGGGAAAGTGAAACACTGCCTTTTCCAATCACTGTGTTGCCTAGGGCGCCCAGCCTTTGGGAGGATGTGAGAAATATACCATTTAGATATATGAATGCAAGGGGCCTTGTTTTGATTAGATAAATATTTAACAGGGTAGTGAAAGGGAAATGATAAATATTACTCTTGCATTCACACAGACTGTTAACATGACATGGTAGCGTTGATTGCCTCTTGGTAATAAGCTATTACACATTTCTGCCAATATACAGAATTTAATGCTAAACTTCACACTTTGTTTTGCAGCAGTAAAACATATTTAAATGCAGATTTCTGAAGTACTGGTACAGAAATACAGCACTGTTTTTAAAATGTACTCTGCTGTGGAGTCCTAGTCAAACTCCAGCTTAGGGTAACTGCACTCAGTTTAAGTTCACCATTTCATTGACAGCTAGATAAATTAGTCTTTGCTCCCAAAGTCAGTGTTTAATGTGCCTGTGTGCCCTTACCCAACTTCCATATCCAGCTCCATTTTGCTGCTGGATGAATTGATCCTTTCAGGGACCAGCTACATGAGATGCTTAATGCGTAGTAGACTGATTCTACTGCAGATTAGTGCGTCGCAGTGAAAACCATGCTGATGCACAGCAGAATTAGTCTACTGCATGTTAAGCATCACAAAAAGGCTATGTGCCTTTGCTACTGTGCATTTTATATAGTACCCCATATTAGAGATACTAAAATTAATGTGCCATAGCAACAGCACATTAATACATGTGTAGATGTGCCTTCAGTGTATGAAGTTGTCTTAAACTATTTAAATTGCTATTTTTAAGGCAGGCAGCCTAAATAATGAAGGAACTTACGGATGTTTTGGTCCCTAGTTGAAGGATTTCTTATTCTAGTAAAGCACTGGAGGTGAGATGTACCAGTAGCCCTTCTATCTTTTTTTTTTAAATTTTCTTGCTAAATTCATATGAGTTCCTAAATTTTTAGTTCTCCAATTCATACGAAGACCATCTCTGTATGTAGATCTGATTAGATCTCTGTAGGCCCTGATTAGTGTGTTTTAAGCAACTCGTACAAAGAAAACTGCACAAATTTCCCAGCAAATGGGTTGCCTAGAAAATGAGACATGAAAATAATTTCTATTGTACAAAGCCCATAAGACGGTGTTAGTGTTTGGCATTTTCAAGGCAACATCCTGGATTCCACATAGAGGTTAGTGTTGTATAGACCTGTGGTTCTCAAACAGGGTATTGCAGGAGCCAGCCAGAAGTATTGCTGCTGTAGCAGGATGAAACCGTCTTTTATGCCTCTGTTTTCTTGAGGCATGCTGGAGCTGACCTGAGAAGCAGCTGCAGCAGAAAGATGCACATGCTTGCATTACATTTTACAGGCAGGTACACCATTTCTGCTGTAGCTGTTCTTGGTTTGGCAATGACGTGCCTCCTGAAAACAGTGTATGGTGCAGTGCTACCTAGTAGCTGTCGAATTTATCTCTAGGCTGGTGTCACCATAGGGTGGAACTGGTCTGTGTGCCTCCATATTGTGGAAGCATGGTAGAGCACATGCACCTGCCACAGCTGCTTCTTGACTTGGCTCTGCAGGAGTTGTTGGTATAGTTCTGCCTGTCTGTGGTGGCAGTGGCATGAATGAAATATAATTATCAAATCAATTAATAACATACAATATAAAGATTATAGTTATATGAATAGTAATATTCAAAATACTTATCCTAGTTTATAAATAGGCTACTGCTAAGTTTTGAAAAGTTTTGGAGGGGAATGTTGAGTCTAAAAGGTTGAAAACCACTGGTTCCTACTGTATCTAGATTATATAGGCACCTGCACACATCACAGGGTTTAGTCCTTATTAAATTAAATAGGTTTATAAAGTTTAAATTTGTTTATTGTGGAGCATTGCATCGGTGTTTCCATGCACTAGATTTTCTAACTAATTAAGCAGTCCCCAGCTGGCGTTGCCTATAATGCCTATAACTTTATCAATTCGTGCCTGATTTGGATGAAAATTGCAGGGATGATAGCCCCTTTGGGGGGCATGAAGCCTGTCAAGTTTCAAGGAGATAGGTGCAGGGGTTTTGGGGAAACTGCACCTCAAACTGTTCAAAGCAAAACTCATGACTTGCCAGCACTGGCAGCCTGCTGTCATCCCGCGTGCAGATCTGGGGCCCATGCTCCCTGGGAAGGCTGCGGGGTTGTGCTGGGTTCTTCCTGGGGGGTGTGGGCCCCCCGGATCTCCATGCAGGATGACAGCATGCTGCCACTGCTGGCTGGGGCCAGCGCCAGCACCCGAGTCTGCCTGGCGCTGCCCTTGCTGAGCACTGGGAAGAACCCAGTGCTGGCACTGGCCCCAGCTGGCAGTGGCAGCCTGCTGTCATCCTGCATGGAGATCCGGGGCCCACGTCCCCTGGGAAGACTGCGTGGCTGTGCTAGACTCCTCCCAGGGGGTGTGGGTCCTTGGATCTGTGTGTGGGAAGACAGCATGCTGTCACTGCTGGTTGGGGCCAGCACCAGTCTTCCCAGCACTTACCACGGGCTGCACCCAGTGCTGGTCCCAGCTGGCATCGGCAGCTTGGTGTCATCTGTATCATCCGGGGACCCGCACCCTCTGGGAAAAGCTGGGGGAAGCGATCAGGGAGCTGGGGAATCCAATTTGGAGCTGCCTACTGCCCAGTTCGATTCCCCAGCTCTCTGTTTGCTTCCCCCAATTCTCTGATCATTTCCCCAGCTCTTCCTGGAGGGGTTGTGGGCCTGCAGATCTGTGCATTGGGTTTCAGCAGGCTGCTGCTGCAGTTTCAGTTTCACCCCCGTGCACCCGCACAAGAAATTTCAACATGTTAATTATCTGTAGCTGTTGTGCTGAGATGAACTGATTAGTGAAGGTGACCTTGATCCTGCAAACACAGTTGGATATGCATGCTTTACACCAGGCACACGAGTGATTCCACTGTAGTCAAATGGTTAAGAGTTTGCTGGGTCAGGGCTGCATGTCATACCTGACTGGTATTTACAGGGAGATAGCAACATTTCCACAAGGAACACTTTTGCCACAAAGGAGGCCTGTTGCATGGAATGTATGAATGAACATGATGGAAATTTTACATGTTCTGTGTGCAGCTTTTTGGTATGTATTTGCATTGTACACATTGGTCAGGTTGAGGAATCTAGTTGTGCACTCCTCACCTGTGAATCCTGAGAGACTGAACTTGCATTTGCTGGAGCATTTGTCCCAGTAATTAAGGCTGTTTTAGGGGCAAAAATTAAGGTGCACTTAGGATCTGATCTTGTTCTCTTTGAAATGAAAAGGGAATTTTTACCGTGAGCAGCCTTAGAACCTTAAATCTTAACATTAGTGTTTTGGTCACACTGTGGTTTAGCCAACGTGAGCACAGATGTTTATTCAGGTAAGTTCTTGCTTGTTTGAGTCTCATATGAAATTGTTACATTTTTTACTTGGATGGTGCTGTATTTGTGTGAGACTTCAGTCTAGTTCTCTGTTCCAGTGCTTTCAGGTTGTCTAATGAACTAATGCATGCTGTAACATGATATCAAATGTTACATACTTAAATACCCATAAAAAATGGCACAACATTTAATTCTCTCACAGGTTTCCCATTATATGGCAGTTAGAAAGGACTTGGTGTTTATTTCTTTTTAAAGACTTTCTTCCAGTTTTATGTAGCTGCAAAGTTTGGACCTGATTTAAAAATGACTGTAAACTTGTTGAGGACCAACGTGCAACTGTCAAGCTAGAAAAAATCATTGGGCCAGCACAAACATTAACACACACAAATTTAAGAAAAAAACCATAACTCTACAGTGCTGACATTGGAACATTTAGTCTAGCACAGTGGTCTTCAACCTTTTTTCATTTGTGGATCCCTTTGGAAATTTTGAGTGGAGCTGTGGACCCCTTTGAATTGTGAGTGTGTGTATTCACATACTTTTGATTGATCATAGTCATTTTTCATGGACCCCTAGGAGTCTGCAGACCACAGGTTGAAAACCATTGGTCTAGCACGTTTCACAAGGAAGATGAAATGAGAATGCTTCAGTGAGTTCCCGGTGATTCAGAGCTGATGTGGAAATCTTTGGTACTCTCTCATAACTGGAGCGCATTTGGAGGAAAAAAAACCAAACTACTGTCTTACCAACATCAGAGAGTGGTTGGGTGGTAAGTTGGGCAACATTGCAGTTTGCTGACTAGATGGCAGGTGTGACTGCTGGTTTCCAGGCACAAGGCATGTTTCCAGAGATAACAAGTATAGTAGAAAAATTACTCAACTGGTTGCTCAAGAGTGTTTTACACTTTTCACATATTCTATGGGAAACTCATGAGATGTATGTTTTGTTTCTGCAGCTTCAAAGAACCTCCCCTTCTGACTGGTGTGCTGGAGCCAAATATTAAGTTACGACAAGCAGAAAGGCTGTTTGAGAATCAGATCATTGGACCAGAATCCATTGTTAATATTGGTGGTAAGCACTGTTGAAACCATAGGAATTTATTGTGACACTTATTTTTCTCATTAAGAGGCTAATTGAGAAATAGATCTCTCTTCCCCAAAACTGTGGAAGCTTCTCTGGGCAGAATCCAGTTTCACTTTATGAACCCAGAAGTTAGTTTTTTTGGCCACTTCTGTAATCTTTGTAATCCTACTTGCTGTGCACTGTGGGGCCTCTGATGTTTTAGTCCAAAGTATCCTAATGATCAGGGCACTTGCCCAAGAAGCAGCAGCGTCATCGTCTAGGCCCCCTTCTTGCAGGCAGGATTCAAACCCACATTTCTCTGACTTCCCAGAACAGGGCTAAGGCCACAAGTCACATGTTACCCAGTTCCTTCTCCAGCCATCCTCATGAAAGCTGACCATTCTTCATTTAATAGTTACTGAATAAAAGGGGTGGAGGGCAGTGGGGGGGATTGCCACATTGGAGCAAGGATCCAGGCTAGAAGTTGGGGTTCCATCCCTTCCAGAGAGTATCCATCTCTCTGAACTTGCTCTCTTCCTCCTTGTCTGGCTTTTCACCCTGTCCTTGTGGTCCAAGGGATTGGTTTCAAAGGGAGGGCTGGAATAGGGCTTGGATAATGCCTGATCTGTGGCCTGGTGGCTAGAGCACTCTGGGAAGTCAGGGTGATGCTGTTCCTCCTCTTCCTGTGTCTAACAACCACGAGTTGTGGGTATAATTTTGTGACTGACACTTGCCCAGTGTAACTCTCATAAAGCTGCATCCATCCCCAGCCAGAATGCAACCTGCTGCCCCTGTTCAGAGGCCATATGAACAATGAAGCATATATACAACATGTAGAATAGACTTGTACTGTAAGTACCTTGAGTGTCAGTTACACAGCTTAAAAGCAGCCATTTAGGACAGAATCCTATTTTACTGTATGTGCCTGTGTGTCTTTATGATTGTTCCTTACCAGCATGGTGGCTCCTTATCAGGAGGGTTAGACTTGAGTGGAGCTATGTGCACCATGCCCATTTGCTGGGAGAATGCCTCTATGGAGAGATGGATCTTACAATATGTCCAGATGGGGGCAAAGTTTGGGCTTTAGTATTTAAATTTGTCCTTGAACATTTTAACATTGACAGCAAATAGAGTGTGCTGGAGCTGGGGTATTCTAGCTTAGACAGTTTCTCCAGAGCCTCCTTTAAAACAAGAATTGCTCAATAACAACATGTTTCATTCACTTCTTGCTGTATTTCCTAATAAACTAATTAGATATTTTAAATCCATACCTTTCTTTAACCTGTTAAAGAAGCACCCAGCAATTCACAACAAAACTCCTTCATTTTCCAATATCTGCTATAGCTGCTTGACTACAGACTTTTTCTGTTGAAGTGTTGAGTTGCATAAGGCTGTTGTTTTTTTCCTTCTGCCTAGACCAGCTCTCGGTGGTTTGTTTCTCTATGTGGTTTCTCTCGGTGTTTTGTTTCTCCTACTTGCATCCAGGTCAGACAACTTATAACTTCATGCAACTCAACCATCTTCCATTTGCTGCTTTTAGATCTATAGAAATTTTCAGAGAGGAGGTTAAGTTCTTAACCTCTTATTAAAACTAGTTTGTCCCATTGCTTTCACATCACTTGGCAAAAAAAGTTTGTTTAGCAACAGTGACTTGGGGGAGCTCCAGCTGGATTAACACTCCTTAGAACTGAAGCAATCTTTCCACAGAATGGGTACAGCATAGGCAGTAGGAATATAACCAGCCCACTGTGCTTCAGGCCTGGAGGAATCTGCTCTAGCGAGAGAGGCTGTCAGCTCTACCCTTTTTGTTGAGACTTGTAAAGAGGAATGAGGGTGGCCTATCTGTCTCAGTTGTGATGAAATCTGGTTGTTGAAGTGAGACGCCATTAGATGGTGATAGATACCCTCTTGATACTCCATCCCTCTCCTTTTTAGAAGTCCAGTTATTTGCTCTGTCCCTTCCTCTGCAGTTAGGGTAGAAGAATAAATGGGAAGATGGCTATCTTCAACTGAATTTGTTTTTTAAATGCTTGGGTTTGCAGACTTGGTGCTCAGTGTCACCATTTGGCATTTATCACTTGCAGAAAAGCTCCTATATATTTTGCAACCCTGCTAATTATATCCATTGTTTTTGCAGATGTGCTGTTTACTGGGACAGCTGATGGAAAGATCTTAAAAATTGAAGATGGGGAGATACAGACATTAGCACAACTTGGCCATGGTCCTTGCAGTAAGTAAATAATATTTCCTGAGCTCAGTATGCTTTTGTCAAGCCCTTGAAAATCCCTGGGTTCAATTTTGCAATGCAAAATTGCAGAAAAAGCTTGCATTTGATCTTGGTGCTCTCATGCAAGTGCTTCCTTCATATGTTTTGAAAGCACAGTGCCCATTTGCAGAAGCTGAACTTCAGAAGACAGCAATGCATCTGGTAAACAAAGACACAGCATTTGGTGCTCAATATTTCCTTGGTTTGACATGCTAAATTGTAACTGCTGTATGCTTTGTGGAGTCCAGTGAAATACCAATATATTAAACTCGACTTCAAAACAAAGCTAGCAGCAAGGCTGGTGTATGCACAACTTATCATCTTTCTTGGTGCCATTAGGTGCTGCTAATGTGAGTAGAGTTGTTTTAAGAGCTAAAATTTTGGCTAAGAATTAGAGATGTGGGGACCTGTTTACAGTACTGAGGCAGTGGCATCATGGTACATAGCAGTGGAGGCCAACTTTTTTGGCAGGTGTGCCAGGAGCTAAGATGCACACCCTCTCCAAGTGTCACTGTTCCCCTTCCACTGCCCAATTGGCTGCTCTGCTTTTTTGTTCCCTGCCTGATCTACCACTGTTTCTTGCCTTCATCCCTGCAGGTCACACACAGAGATGGAATGTTTCATGGGTAGCACATGTGTCATGAGTTGGCTGCCCCTGGTATATGGGGTGTTGCTTGACAGGACTGTTGCTGTACACATGTGCTCTGTTATACTTCTGTGGTGGTGGATGTAGCCAGTGACAGCACAGATCACCTGTGAAGTACTGGGGCTGAAGCTGTGCTTTTATCATGCACTTATTTTTAGTGTTTTGGGTAATATAACATCCTTGTGGTTGTTCATGTCCCTAAAATATGATTTATTAAAAGGCATTACAGTGCTTTTTATACTAAATAGGGGAACACCTAGACAATGATGGTAAGTCCAGTCTGCCACTATATAGTACAAAACCAGGCTATACCTAGCTGTTTAAACAACTGTGTGGACCCAGGGGGAATGCTGTATACGTCGTCCCCTGTACACCATCCTGCAATCTGTGTACAGATCAGGTAGTGTTGCCTCCCTGTTGCTTGAGGAACATGCTTTCTCATTTGAAATAAGCTTTCACTTATGAAAGCTCATACCTCTCTGAACCAGTTAGTCTCTATGGGCATTACGTGTGTAAATAAAAAGCAAGATGAAGTTGGTCCACAGGTAATTTTTCTTGAAAGTTCAGTTTTCCGAATATGAAATAGACCTAGTTAGGGGCCCATTGTGTGATTTATTTATTTATTTTTTATATTAAAAGTTCTTTGTTGTCTTTATTGGGCTAGGCATGTTACCTAAATGTATTAAGTATTTACTTTCAATGCCTAACCTACAAGCACTGCTTTGAGTCCGGGTTTAAACCCTCCCCAAGTCAAGAAAGTTCAGAACAAAATTTCCTCTCTGTACTGTGTTCAGGTTGGTGCTGGGGAGAGCTTTATTTTATGTAAAAACAGGAGTCATTTTGCAGTATTGGGCATGAGGTGGCATATGGAATTACAGCCCCTATGCTGAATTCCTTTTAATTTGTTCCAGTCATTTTTATACTACTTATCATAGCACTTGGGCGAGATCCTCTAATTATGTATTTTCTGATTACAGCCACTGAAGATATGGCCACTTCTATTTAATTGTGTTTAAACTGTCCTGAAGATCAGTATGCTTGGATAATCCTAATGGACTCTCTGGAAATACAGGGTGTTCCAGTGAAAAATCAGATATATTTTCTAGCAATCTATGACAACTTTGTTTTAATTAAAATAATAATTAAAAAAATTAGTTAGCCTTATGTGGAATAATTATATTTTTGTTGGGTCAATCACTAGGGAACAGTGTCATTCAATAGCTGGCTATATTGTCTTGTACTGCCGTCTTCCCTAAATGCTTTTCTGTGAAGATGGTATGCCTGTTACACAGCTCTAAAATTGTTTCCAAAGGAACGAGGGAAGATGAGCCCGACTGCGGGAGACCTCTTGGCATCAGAGTGGGGCCAAATAATACCCTTTTTGTGGCAGACGCATATTATGGAATATATGAAATCAATCCTGTTACAGGTAGGTTTTTTCATTTTCTTTTTTTGGAAAGCCCTGTAAATTGTCTTTGTTAGGCAAAAAGGTAAGTGGGGGCAACCTGAATTCTGTACTTGATTTTGCATGACTCAATGGGGATGATACTGAACTCCTTTGTCAAGTACTTTGAAATCTGTGGATGAAAATGCTCTGGGAAAACTTAGATATAATTACTGCTTTGTGTCTTTTGGGTTTCTACCCGCAAAAGGATAGCTACTGATGCTTACTTAATAAAGCACTTGTGGCCAGATGTAGAAATCTGGGATCTGGGATACAGTGTCCCATTGGGGACACATTTTTGTGGTAGGGGGTGAGCAACAACTGCATTAACCTCTGAAGCTGCTGCTCGCGCTGTCTGAATCCAGGCTGGGGAAGCCAGCTGAGTTTGATAATCCCTGGTGTAGGTCATAAGTGTTCTATATTTCTCCAATCAAAATTGTCTTGTGATTCCCGTTGTCCAGTATTGAAGTACTAGCCAATTGCTTGTCAAGAATGCTGGGGGGTGGGGAGGGAGGAGGCTGGGATAGAGTGCTGCCACCTAACCCCCCCCCCCATGCTGTTGCTGTTCTGCCTCTTGCAGGGAGCGGGGTGGAGGAGCCGAGGCCAGCAGCTCCCCCACCCTCTGTCTGGGCCTCGATGCTGCTTCAGAATCGTGGTGGCGCTCCCCCCATGCTTGGAGCTCTCTGATTGGCTCTTTCTGTCAGCCACTCAGAGTGCAAATAAAGTGTTACAGACAGGCAGACAGACTTAGGCTTTTATAATATTAGAATTTCACGATGGATAGTGTTTGTCCTCATGCCCTATTCCTACCAAGGTTACTAAGTGCTGCTGTTTGTACTTTTACAACTAAGGCCTGAAGATAAAGTGCAACCAAGGCACAGATCCTCAAAAGCTTGCTGCCATGGAAAAAGATAATGCCGGAGTACATCTGAGTATATGGACCTAAGGAATGTGCTTAATGACACACAGAATCTGTGATCAAACAGAGAAGTGAACCTGGTTTTCCTGATTTGAATCAAACACCCTAACCGTTAGCAAAGCCTTTTAGCCAGATCCCTGAACCTTCTAGCATAGGCTGGTAGGGTAGTAGCCCTCTTTGGAAGCAGTAGCCCTTCTTGCCTGGATCCAGTTACAGGATTTGACCCTTAGCTTATCCTTCAAATCAGAGTGTTTAAAATCTTTCAGAAATGTCTTTCTTCACAACTTGAAGGCTTTTTCTGCCCCTCCCCCTGCATCTTGAAGAACTGCAAGGTACAAAATTTTGTTTTCCTTGTGGTTCCCCTCACCTATAGTTTAGACCTTTGATTATTGTGCCTTCTTCACTTTCATGGATTCAGAATTGTCCCACAAGTTTTGTTCTGGGCTGTGTATTTGCATGGAATGTCTCCATCTAAGAACAATTCTTTTCACTCTGGGGAGAGGGGGAAATGACGTGTCTCAAAATAGCACGTGTACTAAAAATAAAATGTTTTGGGTTTAGGATATCAATGTCATCCCCTGCCAAGAGCTGTGAAAGTTGGGAGCTTTTTGTGTCTCAAACTCAATGCTCATGAAAATAAAAAAAAAATAAAATAAAAAATCAAAATGCTTAATGGGTGGAGGGGAGAAAAACATCTGTTAAAAACACCCAAGGCTGATTTCCTGCTTCCTCTGGTTAAGGAAGGATATTTTAATATTTTAAATATACATAAATATGTATCTATATAAATAAGAACACATTATGAGTGTCAGCAGTGACTCCATACTTAAGGTTGTACTTAGCTTTTTTTTTTCTCTCTCTCAGAGTAGGGTTTGTATTTCTTTTGTTACACTTGCAAAAATGTTAATCACAACTAAAATCATCCTGTGCATTCATAAGCCAAAGATTAATTTTCTGAACACCTCAAAGTTAATTTCTCAAAGTTAATTTCTTTGAGTTTAGGGTTTTCAGGGGAGTTGAAAACTCTTTTGACTGAAACTTTAGGGTTGGCATGTGGTTCCTTGAATTCATAAATAATTTTGCTTCAAATGCGTTTGGAGCCAAACAAAGCTAACTTGTTAAAAGCAAACACAATTGTCAACTTAATGTACCGTTACTGTGTCTGTGCGCATTGCAGAAATGAACTGCTGGATTGTTTGTTGAGTGCTGACACCGTACATCTTACTCATTCAAACTAAAGTATAACAAATAAAGCTGCTGTTTTGAGGATGGAAATCATACCAGGTCATATTACTATACCCACACACTCAAACATTAGTATTTCAATTACTAGAAAGGCAGAGTGGGGAAAAAAACACAGAGAGAAATAGAATAACTCCCTTTTTTTCTTGTTATCAGGTGAAGTGCAAATGCTATTGTCGACTAAAACACCGATTGAAGGTCAGAAATTGTCCTTTTTGAATGACCTGACATTGACTCGGGATGGGAGGAAGATCTACTTCACGGACTCAAGCAGTAAATGGCAAAGGAGGGATTTTCCTCTCCTGGTTATGGAAGGAAGAGATGATGGACGGCAAGTATCTATCCAGAGCACTCCATTTCCTGTAGGGCAGTGGTGTTCAACCTTTTGAGATTTGAAGCATCCCTTGGAAAATGTCAGCTTTTATTTCTTACTCATTTTTTGACTGTGGAAAAAAAATAATAGAGCAATTTTGGGGCGGGGGGGTATGGGTGGTATTGATTTTTTTTTTTTTTTTGGGTGGTTTTTCTGTGACCTCCCCTGTATCCCCCGGCCAAGAAAACTTGGAAAAACTACAGCTGGTCAGAATACTTTTAATACTATAGATTCCTTTTTGAGATCCTTAGCATCGTCCAGACTAGCATGGCGGTGTGCTATATGGCACCACAGACCCATGTGTGGTGCCACACTCTGCGCATTCAGGTGTTCCCTGAGCTCCTGCTTTGCAGTGCGGGGGTGTGGTTTTGACCCCGCACAGAAAAAAATGTGGGGCAGCGCATGTGGCAGTGGCGCGCACTGCCAAAAACTGGAGCCTGGTCTGTTGGAGCCATGCTTTGGCTGCTGGCCAGACTCCCAGCTGCAGGAGTGATGTGGCTGGCCCCCAGGACCCCAGGTAAGGCTGCTGGGGCAAGCACAGTTGCTGGCTCCAGCCTGCCTTACCCCACTTGGTGTAACCTGCTGTGTGGCACAGGCCTTTCCTGGGGACAAGAAGCAACAAGGTGTGCTGCTGCTTCTTGTCACTGGGGAAGCAAACATCTGCACTCATGTAGACACAGCCGTTGGATTTATCATGTGACTCAGGTTTGCACACCTGATTGTGTTAACGTTGCGTGGCACCCCTCGGCACCCTTGAAAGGATCTCAAGGCACCATGGTGTGCCACAGCACTCTGGTTGAGAACCACTACTGTAGAGAAATCAAATTGAGAGGAATAGCAAGAACACCTTACTGGTGTCTGAAACCTTTTGTTTGATATATAAGGACTTAGCATATTTACTAGATGCCAAGACAAGTTATGTGGTGTCCCCCCCTTCCCTTCCTCCCTGGACATGGGGAAAATAAACCCTTGTCATATAACTGAGTATCAGAATGCTCTGGCTATGAGCCTGTCTGGGCCAGGGACAGCTTTAACAATATACAGACTTATCTTTCCAGCATTTGCTCCCTATATATGCAATATAGAAAAAAATCTTGCTTTCTTCTACATGTAATATTCATATCTCCTATATCTTTCTATCTCCTATGTCTCTATGCATATTCCAAAAGCATACCCAGTTCATGCTTTGAAAATTAAAAGAATTGGCATATTTCAGATGACTCTTCCCACAGAGGTTTGCTTGGCAGACAGGTGGTTTTATTTCTTCAGCCCTCTTTTTAATCCACAAATTATCTTAGATGTGCCCTGACAGGTTTAACTTTCCCGTTCTTTGTATAAAAAGCTGGAGGAACAAAACAGAACTACTTGGCAAGGCAACATGTTTGCACGTGAATCATTTTGCTTCACCTTACACGTGCTGTGTTTTGTCCTTAGCTTGTTCGAATATGACACTGTGACCAAAGAAGTGAAAGTCTTAATGGTGGGCCTGAGGTTTCCCAATGGAGTACAGCTCTCTCCGGCTGAAGACTTTGTGTTGGTGGCAGAGCTGACACTGGCTAGAATAAGGAGGTGAGCATGATGCTGGATGGTACAGGACACTGTGACCCAGTGCTTTTGTACTCAACCGATGGGTTTGAAAATGAAAGGAAATCTTGAGCCAAATGCTTCCATGATGAGCAGCTAAGTTTGGCAGGGCAGCACAAGGAGTAATCAGGGCAGATTTCAGCCTTACATATTTGTCTGTGTAGATATAAATAACTTCCATTACTGTGGTATGAGGAGTCTTCCTAAATTAAAATGTCTTACGAATGGACTGAACACTTTCTATGACCTCGGAGCCCAAACCTACCCCCTTTTCTGAAGTTTGGTTTTTATAAGTAACTTGATACAATTGCACAGTGCCTTAGTTCAGGGCTGGCCAACCTGTGCTATGCATGCCAGAAGTAGCGTGGACAGACAACCTCTCTGCATGCAGCAGACTAGGGATGGAGCAAGCAGCACAGGAACAGGTAGGGCAAGGAGCAGAAACTGGAGCAGGAGAGCAGTCAGGGAGCAGAAAGCAGAGCAGCAGATCGGATGGTTGGAGGATCTGAATGGCACATCAGGAGAGGACTTAATTGGTGACAGCCTGCCAAAAAGGTTGTTTCCCACTACTTTAGTCTAGGTCTGCTTCCTGTGTTGGAAATTACTAACACTAGCAAGAACCTCTTCTGTCGTAGGTCCCTTGATTGCCATGGATAACTTTGCTTATATCCTAATTGGATTTAACTAGTGCAGAGGCCTTGCCCACAACTTCTGGCATCATTAATCAGCACCATGACAATTAACTTGAGCTGTTTCAACCCAGTTTAATCAGGGGCGCCTGCTGCTGTGGGCTACCTACGTTAGGGCTCAACTCCGGGAAGTATGTAGCAAGGGGGAGACTCAGTCTCTCAAGTGATATTTCTGGCTTGTTTTGGTACCAGATCTATGTCTAAGTTTTCTGCAATTTGTTAGCATGTGTCCCTAGCACTGCAGTAAGCTGGCTATGCTATGATTTAGGGCAGTGGTTCTCAATCTTTCGGCCCCTTGGGCCAGGTGAGTGGTGTGGGGCCCTGGGGCCCAACACCTTCCCTTCACTTCCCACTCCCTGAATGCTGGGAGAGGGCTGGCACTGTCCCCTTCCACCTCCCTTGTGCCAGGATTGGGTCCCAGGGGGCCAGAACTGCACCCTTCTAGCTGCTCACACCAGGGTTAGGTCCTGGGGCCTGATGCTACCCCCGTCCAGCCCTGCATACTGGGCCTGGGCACTACTGACATGCAGGGCCTGGAGCAGAGATGGTTCAGAGATCCAGTATC
This sequence comes from Crocodylus porosus, assembly GCF_001723895.1. Classification (NCBI taxonomy): domain Eukaryota; kingdom Metazoa; phylum Chordata; order Crocodylia; family Crocodylidae; genus Crocodylus; species Crocodylus porosus. The sequence goes on from NW_017728931.1 coordinate 119,099, forward strand.
AGGGGAGGAGTATCACTGCTCCCTTACCACCAGATTTCAGGATCCATGAGGGGCCGTGCAGGCCAGATGACACTGGGCCTCTAGACTGTATCTGGCCTGCAGGCTGGAGGTTGAGCAACTTTAACTTAGGGTGTAGCGGGCACAACATGTCTCATAACTTCCTCAACATGGTACTAGGGAATGCTGTGAAGACACGCTCAAAGATATATCCTTGTTCTTGCTACAGGACAGTTTTTGTTGTGTGTTTATGTGGTGTTAAGCACCAGAAAGGCTTTTTTTGCATTGCATTTGTAATGCAGTGAGCACCAAGGTCAGAAGTATCAAGATGCCAATGGAAAGAAGGAATGCAAAGTTTAAAAACTGTTGGATAGAGTTTTCGTAGCTTTCACAACATCTATCCTGACTGCCAATTTAACCACAAGGTGATTCTGTTTTATTTGCATAAGCAAGTAAAATAACAATCGATACTTTCTCATCTGCCTGTATTTATTTAGACAGTAGAATTTACTTTTTCCCTATCTGAGAAGAAAGGTTTATGAAAATTAAGAGGGGCTATGCCAGAATTTAATCAGCAAAGTCATTGTCTTATGATTTTATTATTCTGTGGCTCACCACTACTTTTCCAGTTTCATGAACACAGGGTCAGTGTGACTAACTGTAGCATCATACATGTCTCTTGCCTTTTAATAGATCAGCTTGGTTGATTTAGTCAATCCCACAGTTCATACAATGTGGGGCAAATTCTGTCCCATTGCATGAGTTAAAATAAAACAACTCCTTTGGCTTCTGTGGATTTATCTTTTTATGTCAATGATCAGTCCCAATGGCAGAGCACCTGGTGTGAGAGCTGTATTTGTTGACTGAAATCTTGGCATTTCAACTCAAGCAGGATGTTTGGTCTTCAGATACTTTGACATACCAGATCAGGGTCACAGGTGTAAGTAGGTTGAGTTGTACTTTGATCTACTTATTGTACAGATTAGATAATGTTTTCTAGAGTAATGACACTCAGTCTGCACAGTGTTAGGATTTAAATGCTCTAGGATTTCGAACACTTCAAACACAAGTCTGTACATGTCCTCAGAAAGAGAAGAATGTGTTCATCCCTTACTGTACTCCACTTTGGTGGAGTCCAGCATCCCTCTGTAGCAGACCTTGTTTTTTCAATTATTTGGTCTTATGTCCATACAAAAGTAAGCAGGTGATGTGATTCTGCTACTGTGACTCTTTCAGATATTACGTGTCTGGGCTTATGAAAGGTGGAGCAGATATGTTTGTAGAAAACATGCCTGGCTTTCCAGATAACATTCGCCGGAGCAGCTCTGGAGGATACTGGGTGGCCATGTCAGCTATCCGACCAAACCCTGGATTTTCTATGATGGATTTCTTATCTGAAAAACCCTGGATTAAAAGCATTATATTTAAGGTAAAATTGGTTAAGACAAACATTTACTTTTTTAAAGGTAACTTAAAATACCTTGGGTGTGTTGGTATTTTCGAGCTAAAAAAGAGCTAAGTGCTCTTTCAAGCCATGTGTCATTAATTTGAGGCGTCCTCTGCATTTTTTAGTTACAACTAAGGCTGGCTTGTACCAGTAGTTAGGAGCACAGTCTTTAAGAAAAACAGGATGTGTTGAAATTGGTTTTCCCTTTTCATCTGTAAATGCTTTTATTTTTGTGGGATCTGCCTGTCAGCCTCAGTCATACTGTGTTTGCATTTGATTGCCTTTTTTAACACAAGGTAAACAAAAGAGGAGGAGCAAAGCATAATTTATTAAACATGACTTCTTATATACTTGGTCCCTGGACAGCTGAGCAAACCGAAAAAATGGTTATAGCTCAGAAGTTCAGTTGTCTCACAAAGAATAAATCTTGATTAGCAATACACATTAGAATGGAGATGCATGCTTAGTGACTCTGTTGCTATGCTACATTATAACTTAAAAAAAAAAGGCTTTTTCTGGTGTGAAGAATATCAGTGTCTGGGGCCCAGGTCACAAGTAAATGAGCAACGTCATAGGGTGGAGCACACTCAAATCTCAGCTGTTTGATGCTGAAGGCCAACATTCAGTCACTGCATGAAATTCTGTAAGGTCTTTAGTCCCTTCTGCATCAGTGTCACAATGAGAAAAAACTAAGGGCTCTGCCCTGGCATACATTTTTGTCAATAGTGTTTTTAAAGTTGCTGAGTCAGGTCTCTTAATGTGCCAAATCTATGCAGCCAACTTTTACCTCTAATCCAAAGACCTGGTTTGCTTGCCATTCTGGTGTGATCTTTGGGGTAGTGGTATACCAGATGGTGATATTCATGGTTAAGCAGCTTTTTAACATGAGACTTATTCCCTCCATTTTTTTTCTTTCCTCACTTGTCTTTCAGCTGCTAAGTCAAGACACTGTGATCAAGTTTGTGCCCAGGTATAGCCTTGTCATAGAACTGGGAGAAACAGGATCCTACAAAAGAAGCTTTCATGATCCTAATGGGATGGTGGTGGCTTATGTTAGCGAAGCACATGAACACGATGGATACCTCTACTTGGGCTCCTTTCGATCTCCATTCATTTGCAGACTTAACCTTGAGCATGTTTAACTGCTGGTATGAAATAATATCCTGAAACATCCCAAGATTGTGAAAGGAAAGCTGGAAGCAAATGGTCGTCCAAGGAAGAGCCGCGGGAGTAGATCCCTTTACATATGCCATAGCACCATTAAGTGCAACAGGGAAATCCCCAGCCGCTATGCTATAACAAAAAAATATATGTATGCGTATGCATTGCTATAATTGTCCCCTTTCTCTCCGCTTGTCTATTCTACTCTACTCTGTCTTGAAAGTGGCATGCATAAAATTAACATCTGTGGGGAGCAGAGGAGTAAGCAGATATGATCGAATGCTCTTGTTCAGTGGAAACTATCACTGCTCCCCTTCCATGTCTTAAGTAGGCATCCTCTGTCCAGTTGAATACAATTTCATTGTCATTCAGTTGAAAATACAACACTGGAAATAGGTAGTTACCTTAAATGAAGCAATGCTGTAGTTGAAGAGGTTGGCTTGCATGTAATTTTATTTCCAGTTTTGAATCCTACCCTATAGGCATGGTTCAAAAAATGTTATGCATGTTCTCATGTCATGCCTGCTTCTGTGATAGCAGCAATAACCACCAGGGCCTAACTAGAAACCTTGTTTGCCCAGTCAGGGTTTTTCAATTCCAGCCTATATAATGAACATATGAAACTGTACCTGACTGTTAATTGATGTACAGTAATTTTTCTTTGATAATGGTCTACTAATCAAACTCTCTCGCTCTGTAGCGTTGTAATTTGCTGGTGATTTAATGTTACATTTTATACAGCATTAAACAGAAGGCTGGTTCTAGTGGGTTTTAGATAGTGCTTTTAAATGACTACTATTTAGCCTGTGAGGATACCCATCAAGTGCCAGGCATTTCCCAATGCCAGAGGATGGTTCAGTGTGTTTGGTTGCTTATTGTTCTGTTAGTGTCAACATTACAGGCACATATGGTCTTTGCTTTTCACTCCAGTGTGACCTAGAAAGTTCCTCTTAACTTAAAGTGGTAAAGAGAATGGGAGGGAAATAATGCTGAACATGTATTGATGACAATGTGGCCCAAATGACTAGATTCTGATCTGGGATTTGAGTTATCTAGCTTCTTTCTCTCCCAAATCTGGCACTGGCTTGCTGGGTGAATTGGCGGTAAAAATGCTTGCATGTGGAAACCAAGACAATGTTTGTAACGGGGATACTGTTACTGATCTTTTGTGAACACATTGAGATCCGTGGCTGAAGAGTCGGATGGGACTAGATTTCAATTATTTCCCTTTAAGTGCCAAGAGGCCTGGGGCTGGGCAAGCCTGTTCAGTTAGTCCTGCCTGCTGCATCTGGTAGGTATTGGAGGAGAGCCCAGGAGTAGGGACTGACTGGGGAGGAGGACAACGCCAGTTGCTTATAGAATGAGTAGGAGATCTGGCTGGTTGGCAGCTGGCTGTAGGTGGCGACCTGCAAGAGGCCCTGGTCTCAACTGTGTTGACCAGAGCCCAGAAACAGCAGGGGAAACAGCTGGAGAAGTTGCTGCAGGGGCCAATGTGCAGAGAAGGGTAGGCTTGCTGCAACATCCTGCATAGCCAAGAGAAAGGGAGAATGCTGCACCAGATCTGAATCCTTGATCCCCACCCCTTATGGCGGAAGGAGGATTGTGCTTGTGAGATGAGAGATTCCACCGCTCCGAAAAGGGTAATGGTCCCAGTATGACTGAAGCCAGAGAGTCAAGTCATGATCTCAGGCCAGGGGAGACCCGAGGAAGACACTGAGCTGGAAGTTCTGCAATATGAGGTTTCTCCAGGAGGCGGCACTTCAGAACAGCAAGTGACACCAGTCCCAGGCACTGCCTGTCTCAAGGGTTCCCATTCTGAGACAGGGCTGGGAGGGAACTCTTGCTGGTACTTGTAATGTTCTCAACAAATGGGTTGAGGTAATGCACTGCAATAGCTTCTATCTGCTCGGGAGTCTTAGCAGTGTGTTACACTGCCCATGAAAACACAGTGAAATTTGCCCTTCAGTGATTCAGCTGTGGTGGGGAGGAGGGAAGAAGTAACCTTTCCTAACATGAAACTCAAAAAGCTTGCTTGCTTGCTGTGTGTATGTACTCCTGCATCTGGAATTCAGTCAGTCCCCTGGCCTAGGTAAAGGACAGTTGTCGCACTTCCCTGCTTCTGGGAATAACAGGGAATTCTAGTCAAGCCAAACAGCAAAGTAGATGAGGCAGGTAACCTGTCAAAAGCTTTAGCTAATTTGTAGAATTATAATTGTAAAATAGTAGAGAAGCAGGGCTGGAAGGGACCTCAGGTAGTCATCTAGTCCAGCCCCCTGCTGAAAACTTGGATGGTTTAGATAGGGACAGTCCTGCCAAATATTTGTCTAACTTGTTCACAAAGTTTTTTAAAAACAAGTCTCCCATGACTACCAAGCAGAGTGATCAAAGCATCAAGAACTTAACTTGCCATAGCTAGAGCAGGGGAAGAGGGCATTGTTAATGGTCAGCTGCTGCAAGGACAGGAAGTATGTCCAAGAAATTGTAAGGAAGAAGATGTCCCCCGTTACAGAGGAAGGCAAAACCCCCACATCCCATAGTCAGATTGGCACAGACTAAAATTCCTTCCTGATACCAAATGTGGCAGTTGGTCTGACTGAGTGGTGGAGCAAAGACCCCTAGCCAAGAACCTCTGGGCTTTTAAGTTGCAGCAGGAGCAGCAGCACACTTCAGTCACAATCCCCAGCCTTGCTTGCAGCCAACACCCAGTGCTTTTGAAGAAAGCAAGAAAATTCCCTGATGTCCGCAAGCACTGGAGGTGAGAGAACTTCTTCCCTGACTGTGTGGCTGGGGAAGGACAATTGCACTTGGGCATTCAGCTACTGTAGGTGTGTACATGTGTATACGCTAGATTTTACACTTTCTCTTGCCACCAAGAGCGAATTGCTGATTCAGGAGTAAATTTGTACCAAGAAAATTGGACGGGTGGCCTGACTGGGAGTCTTTTAAGAGCATTTTAGTTTTTTGTTTTTTTTTTAATCTAGGATGGTGCAAATGGGGATGATCCTGCCTTGAGCAGGTGATTGCACACAGTGGTCCCTTATCCAGCCCTGTTGTCAAGTTAATAGCATTGCAGCATTTCAGGCTGTTGCAGTTTCACTGCTGGACACTAGAAATATGGTAACAACCTGGTTTCAGCACCAGCCATCTGTCATCACCTTGGCTTTCTTCCCTGCTTGCCTGATGGGAGGAGGGCAGTGGTGAAGAAGAAAATAACCCAGTGGTCTCCTGCCTTGTAATAGCAGAGCCAGAGCCATGCATGTCATTTCTCCATTACTCTGAAGGCCATACTTTTCTCTGGCTTGGTCTGAATTAAGGGACCTTACTGGTCCTGTTTGTTGTGTTGAATCTGGGAGTCCCTTGGGAAGTTTTGTGGAAGCTTTTTCTAAGAGGTTAGAGGCGTTTCCCAAAGGGGCTTGGATCCACAGACAGTACTTGGAAAAGGTAAAAGGTTTCCAGGTATGTGATGTAGCAAAGCTTAGGATGCCAGAGGAGACCTGGCCCCATCTATTCCAGACTAGGACCACTTCCAGCCCACATCCTTCAGTGCAAGCCTATATATGGAGGCCCCTGTACTGTGCTGATGGATAACCAGGAGAGGGACATCCCCTTATTGGCCTTGGCAGAGACCAGGATTGAGGAGTCAGGGCCAGGACATACCTGAGGTTGCACTGGATTTTCAGAACCTCTTCAAAGAGATTCAAGAAGCTCCAGAGGACAACAATGGAGGAGGTATTGGGAAGCAGTGGTACCACGTATGTGGCATTTTGACTGCTAGTTGTACTGTGGAGGGGCTAACCTAGGAGGTTTCTGTGCTAAGGGAAGTTGTTTTGACAGCAATATTGAACTGAAGCAAGCAGAAACTTTCTTCAGGATGGCAAAAGTCTTCAACAACATCTCCTGCTTTGCAAATGCAACCTTATGTCTGCCTTGTGGTGTCAGCAGTAGGTTTCTGCTCCCTCCTTTCCTGCACTGCTGGATGGCTTCCAGGGTTCTGCCTTCACTTGCCCGTGGTGGGTTGCTTGGCCTTCTGTGATGGGGACAAGGACTCCAACCTGGTCAGACCAATGGGGAACAAACATCTAGTAGAGAGAGGCCCAGATTCACAAATTTTAGTAGAGGTCCCATAGGCAACTGGTGCCACTTAAGTTAGCGACTGGGGAGGGGGGTTCCCCTGGTGGCCAATCATGCTGACTGGGGGGAGGGGGTCCCCCTGCGGCCAATTTCACTCAACAAGAAGCGGCCACGCTGGTTCTGGAAGTCCTGTGGCTGCTTCCAGAAGCAGCACGACCACTTTTGCTGGCAGCTCCACTCCCTGACCAGTGCTCCTGCCTGTCCCACTGCCCATTGCCTAAATGGAGCGCGGTCTGACAGGGGGTGCACCAGAGCTCTCGGCGTGTATGTGCACCCTCTACACATTGCCACTGAGGCCCCATTACTGTTGATTTTGAAGGAAGTGAGGCACCCTCATACCTGTGGATGTGCAGAGCATTGCAGGTATTGATGCTGTTTTCAAACATCCCCCTCCATTTGCCAGTGAGATGTAAACGCAATACTGGATGCCCTTTCAAACCATCCTGTGTTGTCAGATCCATGTGCCTCTTGCACAGGTGACATTTCTGCCCAGGTTGTCACAGAGCTCTTCCTTCACTGCAGACGAATGTGTTGTTTTGTGGCTGCTTCTAGCCCTGGGTGGAAGAGAGATTTCCCTCTGTTCCCACACCTTGTGTGAACTAGAGGTGTCTTGCCCCAAGTTAACTGGCTGGTCTCTGGAATAGCATACACATATTTCTTCCAGACTACAACCAGCTGGGGGAATCCAGACCAGCCTAGCAAGGATCTTTGCTAGCTTGCTCCTGCAGCCTTATGGCTGAGGGCAAGCAAAACTTGAGGGCACCCAAACCCTAAGCCTCTGGGCTTGGGCCTGCACATAGGATGCCTGCCAAATGATTTGGAAACATCTGGAGCCCCAGGTGGAGGTGGAGGATATTTGTTGGTAGTAAGGCCACTTATGGTTCTTGACTGACTCATGGATTTGGAACTGATTTGGTTGATTTGGCTTGGAACACGAAAAATTTGCATTAAAACAACAACTTTGCTTCTTGGAGTCAGCTGGCAAGCAATTAACCTTGATGCAAAGCTTTAATATAGAGGTGCCCCTTGGGATGGCATCTGACCCAGGCCTTGAGTAGAGACAGGCCCAGCAATGCTTGAGGCACTGTGTGATTAAGAAAGGTTAAGTAAACAGCCTGTAACAGCTGTTCATCATTGTTGAGGCTTGTACCTTCCTCTAGCTGCAAGGTAATACTAATATGCTGCTTGGTGTTAAATGACTTAGGGCCTGTTCCTTTCTTGTTTTCGGCAAGCACCCGATCTGCTTCAGGAGGCAGATGCTGTTCATCCAACATTATTTGCCAGTGGCAACAAATGCCTAGTCCCCAGGGAGTCAGAGCAGCTATAAACCATGGCTTTTTTCTCAGCCCAAACTGAGAGTTTGTTTACCTGCTGAGCGTAAAGGGCAGCAGGGGCAGGCCGGTCCCTTCATTAGATGATGTTTTCAGATATAACCTTGCATCATATTATGCTGTGCTGCATAGGAATCGGGCAATATCCTTCTAAAGAGTTTGGCAGTCTTCTGTTGCAGGACCCCCTGCTATCCTAGCAAAGCAGTAGCTGTGTTCTCAGGGTGCTCATTCATATTTAGTGCATGTGATAAACGTGGTAACCTGCTGTGTCCCTGCAGTTTCCTCATTCTTGTTGTGCAAAGCCCATAGAGGCACATTATCCCTGAAGACAGTGTTTTGAATCTGGGAACTGCACAAATCTGTCATCTTGGCTTTTGCATTTATTAGGTTTTAAACAGCTCTCTCTGTCTCTGTCTCTCTCTCTATACCAGTTAGCATCTCCCTTCTTAATGCTGAGACCAGGCTATAAAGCCTGGATGAGGTTGCTCAAAGTTGACCGAAGAAAGAGGTTGCTTTTTCTGTAGATCTATGCTTTATACAAAATCTATGCTTTATCTGCATGCCTGAATCTGTGCCCCAAACAGAACTGACTTCCATGTGAACAGAAGGAACACATTGCTACAGAGAAAAAGCAGCGCTAATTACATTTGAAGCAGTTAAATGCCAGTCTGTTCTATCAGCATGCCCATCCACTGAAGGAGTTAGGGAAGCTTTACAAGGGGCATAGGTAGCCAAAGAGGACAATAGCCAGCTCGGGACCTGTCTGCGCTGCAGGCATAGTGGGTCTTGCCAAAGTCCTTCCCAAACACACCCTGCCAGTTCCTGTCCCAATCCCAGAACTGGGCTGGTGATGCTGCTCAGGTGGTTGTCCACAGCCACTGCTGTCAAGCATGCTGGAAATCTTGAGTGTAACCATGGGACATTTCCAGGTTTGGGGCAAACTCAGGAGCCTCCCTGCCAGAACACACTGCTGAATGATGCTGCCATACTCTGAGAGCCCAAACCTCCCTGTGCAGAGTGATCTGGAGAGGAGTAAGGAGGTGGCAGCAGCCAGAGATCTGGGTCACAGCAAGGCATTGGCTGTGCATGAAGTTTGTGCCTGCTACCAAGATGTCTTGCTACAGGTTGCTGAGGAGTAGGGACTGTTGCACTATGCTTGTGGGCATTCCTGCTGTGCTGTGGCTTGTCCTTGTCTTTAATTAGTCTAGTAGGTGGGGAGGGTGTGGGTCTTCCTGGTTGACAACTACAGACATGGCTAGAAGCCCAGGGTACAGATGAAGCTGTTTCATTTATCATGAAGGGGAAGGAACCATCCTATTGAAATCAGTGGGACTGAAGTGCCTAAATGTCTTTTTGCATGAATCCCTTGGAAAAAAATATTCTTTGCCACTCAAACTTGATGTGTCAGGTCCTGGGTTGGGGTCAATGACCATTCATTGCTAGCATCAGATGTCAGCAATGAAAGGATGTTTTTTCTATCAAGAGCAGATCTGTGGTCTGAGACATGAGTTTCAGCTCTGCCTGATCACGAGTGTCACAACTGCATGTTAAATAGGGTAGTTTAATGCATAGGTTAATAAAAAGCAACATGTCATCAAATTGAGTAAAGCAAAACTCAGCAAGTCTCTATGGAATGAGATTGACAATTTATTTTTTCTTGGAAGGGCAAGCAGCATAGGTGCAGATATATTACTGTTGGCTATGTACAAATACTGCCTACTTTGTATCACTTGACATGCAGCACTTACAGCCTCAAATAGGTGGCCACACAGTCCTTTTGAACTGTATGTAATACATGTATTTCAGTCAATGTACTTAAAAGCCATTTTATATTCTGAGTAGCGAGCCTCTGCATACCCTCTATATTTCAGTTTGTTAAAATATTTATTACTGTCCTGCTTATCCATTAACCTGAATTGTATTTATTACTTTATTTGTTTAATTTATTTCTTTGAAGGGTCATGGTTCCTGTTGGGTTTTATGCAAAATTTTTCAAGGATCTGCCTGGCAAAAAAAAAATCAAATATGAAAATCATCGATTCATTGGAATGAAGTCCTTGTAACCTGTCCAGCAGGTCTCAATTTCCTGAGACTTCATGTGGGTGCCTGCAGCTGCCACAAAAGCAATGCTGATATCCTGGCTGTGAGGGTGCAATTGGTAGGTGCAGTGGTCCTGGGGAAGGTGAATCAGTGACAGAGAACAACTGGCACGTGGACACGTTGTACCCAGGGCACAATCCAAACCTCAAAATAGCATTTCAACATCTGCAAGCAGAAGGCAATGTGTTAGACTCCCCAATTCAGGGCCTGTGTCAGAATTTTTTTTACTCTTCTTATTTTACTGACTGGGGCCATATGATACAAGAGAAGAAGTGTGGGAACAGAAGGGAAGTGACCCTGCTCTGTCAGGAATATGCACCCTGTGGAGGCAGGTGTAGTATCCCTGAGGTAAGGCTTTATAAAGCTGTCATTATCCTGGCTCTACAGCTTCTAACCAGGAAGCCAGATGGTGCGAGGGAGCAGTGAAGGTGAGGTAGGTAGGGTGACCACCTGTCCCTAATTGGGAAAGACAGTTCCAAAATGGGAACATCAAGTCCTGGCCCCAAGTTGCATGTCTCCAGGACATGATTTGTCCCAGATTCCCAGTATAGTGCAGGGATCTGGGTTTTCCTTTCACTGTAGGAACAGCAGGTGTCCCTTTGCAGGCTGGCAAGAAGCTGCATGGAGCGGGATGCAGGGGGTGCCACATGCATCTGTACATGCACATATGCCCGTGGCTGGGCACACAGCCCCAGGCAGCAGTGGTAGAGAGCAGCTCCACTAGCTGCCTGCAGGTAAGTCTATGGGGAGGAGGGGTGGGGGTGGCAGCTCCTTGCTGCTGTGTGCACTCCTGGGCAGGGAGGCATGGGGGGCATGTGCCTCCCCAGATGTGTGCAGGGCAGGGGAGGATGTGGGCTTGGGAGCTCTGCGTCAGCTGTGCCACCATGGCGAGGCACCCCCTCCCTGCCCAGCAGCAGTGGTGGTAGTGGCACCAGCAGCATGGAGTTGTGCTCCTTGATGCTGCCACGTGGGTAGGGGGCACCTCACCATGGTGGTACAGCCACTCCAGCTGAATGGAGTTTTCAAAAGCACAGTGGGGGTCCAACTTTATTCTTACTGCAGCCAGTGAAAAACCTCAGCCTTTATTTCTACCAAACTGAATGCTAAAATAGCTGCCGTTTGTGATGGCTGCAATACAGTGAAGTTACAACTAGACAGTTTGCCCCTCTCATCTAAATGACTTAAGGTGGATGAAAATGGACAAGCACCCACAGGCATAACTCTGTCTCAGAGTATCACTAGGTCCATGAGCAGGAGTGAAGTGTTGTGAGAACGCAGAGCCCACGGAAGCCAGTGGGAGGTCTCCCATTGACTCTAACAGGTGTGGGTCAGATGCTGAAATTGCTGCTATGAAACAACCTAAAGAGGAAGTCAGAGAAAAGGGAACCACCTGTTGCAGCTTTTTCTTCCTCTGAAAGTCACAGTGGTCCAAATTGGATTGGTTCCTTTTGTTACACACTGTCCGGGTGATGTCAACATCGAGCATGTACTTCAGTCCTCGAACAATCTAGAGAAAGTAATTTCCTGGTTAGTTAACAGCAGGCGGAAGCAGGGAGGGGAGGAGGGGTCATATGGAAGGGAAGGCTGTGGAACAGACCGTGCGTTTTAGGTGGGCCAAAAAAGTTTCTTGGGAAAGTGTGCTCTCACTCACTGAGAGCTTGGGTTACTAATTTCTGTAACAGCAGCACCTAGAGGCCTTAATGAAGGTTAGAGCTACCCATTGTGGCAAGTGCTATGCAAACTAACCCAAAATGCCCTGGCCCTAAAGAGCTTAAAGCAATGAAAAGCAACTGGTTAGAAGAAAAATGTAATCATTGCACTGGTCTCCGTGGGGACTGGGATGAAGTCAGACTTCTTTAAGCCAGGCTGTATTACCCAGGGGTTAGAGAACAACACTTTAATCCTAAAGATTCGTTTTACCCATTCAGTGTACTAAGCCCAGCTATGAGACAATACTTTTCAGTTTCCTGCCCAGCAGGAAATCTTTTATTAAAGAGTCACTGGTGCACATCTCTTGCATTTGCTAAGGGGTTGAATTCCTCACAGGAGTAAATCAGTGTAGGTTTAGTGGCTTCAGCAGAGCCGTCCTGGTTTCCACTTACTGGGGAAGGACTTAGATTGTGACAACTTGCATGGGCAGGAGAAGAGTATTTATTCTTGCTGAATCAGGACTGTTTAGTATCTGAATTGCATAGGTGTGACAAATTAGGCTGCCCTTACCTGGACAAGGGCTTTGTTTATATGAGACTCTCTGAAGAGGAAGAAGTCGTTTGAGCCATTGTTATATCGATAAACGCCAAACCGAGCTGCCTTGCGAACTCCAGGGTCTTTGGTGTCTATGGAGACGGGAAAGCCTGGTTTTGTGGTTGACGGAGGCTTTTGCAGGTGGAGAACTGTAATGACACAGGCACACCCTGTTACCCACACTGTATAGGGGCAAAGACTAACCTATATTTCGAAGTGATGGCTGCTCAGAAAGGCACCCCCTGGCCTAGAATAAGCTTTTCTTGAATGTTGTGCAGCTGCTGTCCTGTGAGCATGTCCCTTTACAGAGGACTTGGGGTCACTGCTAAAAATATTCCTCAATGACCAGAAGCAAAAGGTTCAGTGTTACTATGAAACGTGGCTCCAAGAAGTTGCCCCCTGCCCCCCACCAACCCTAGTGTCTTTGAGCCAATTTCTCCCTTTGAGACTGGGGAGAAAAGAGAGCAAAAAGTATCATTCTTCCCTCATGAGCCTTCTCACATTGCCTTTGGTGGAGCCCGTCTCCCAGTCTATGCCTCCTATATGACAATACCCAGCTAGAGTGTAGCCAGGTAGTGCAAGACAGAGTTCCTGGTCTGCACTGCCCACAAAGGAAGCAAGACCTCTGTTTGATAGATGGGGAGCTGAAGCAGAGGAAAATCAAGTGACTTGCCAAAGGTTACATGGGGAGTCTGACAGAATTGGGAGCAGGATGCAGATCCTCTGAGCCCCACACTGCACAAGCCCATCCTTCTGCCTAGGCCACCTTGGGCTGTATCTACCATCTTGTTTCCCTGCCCATTTTGCCTCCCTGTATGAATATTTGTGGTTTGCCATCTTGTTTCATAACCCTGCTTGTGCTGTACATGCTGAGGGATGCAGGAGGCAGGGACAGCACCACACAACCATGACTTGCAGTCTTGCAGGGAAGAGATGCTTGGGTTGGCATGCTGCACTACAGCCTGCTCACACAAGAGCTGTGAGCTAGTGGCAACGGCTAAGAAGTGTGTGGGAGGGAGGGAGGGAGGGAGGGCGACTCCACTCCCTTTTCCCCGCTCCTGCTCTTTACTGCTACCCCATCCCCTGCATTAATCTGGGACAAAGGACTCTACAGGTTGAGGTACAGAGAAGTAACTGAAACACTCAGCAGGCCATAGTGGTAAGAGGGAAACCAACAGCACTGGATAAGGCAAAGAATGAATGGAAACGTGTTTTCAGATCAACTTGGCACCTATTCTGGGAGAGGAGAGGCCTGCTTGGACAGGATGTTTTTAAACCAGACCCTCCAGGTCACTTTAAATCTATGTCGCTCACTAATTGGGGTGAGGGGACAGGAAGGTCATAGGACATTCCACCCCTGCTGCACAGCTTGTTCCAGAAAAGACACTGCTGCCGCAGAGGCATATAGGTGAAACAGCATCCTGACCTAAGGTTGCCCCCTCTACTATGCAAAGAGGATGGAAATAACCTCAGTGCTAGGGACCTTGATCCAGCAATGTGGGCTGGATCCTAGGGATTTCTTCTTCAGGATATGGTTGAGTCAAGAATTGAGGGACCCTCTGCAAACTCCCTTCCCTGGGAGTTGCCTTTGGCCCTGGCTTCAGTGAAGGCCTGTTCCACCTGGTTTAGTCTGCGTGTTTCCTTTGTGTGTAGGCACTGGAAGTAACAGGCTGAAAGTGGGGGCAGGGGGCACTAAATGTGCATCTCCATTTTGACCATAACCTTAGTAATTATTACCAGTAATTATTACCACGTGTCAGTGCTGGCGTACCTGGTGAGTTGCTTAGGGTAATTAAAGCAAAACCTTGCCCAGAAGGAGAATTCATGAGACTGTTAGCTTCAGAAAGTGACATATTCAAGCTACAACTTTCTGTCTTGGAGAGGCAACATTGCAGCTGTTGTCAGAGAAGTGTCTAAGCTGACGAACTCCAGTCTGAACTCTCTCATTCCAATCTGTATCCCTGCATCCCAAACATTGAGATGCCCAATGACTCTGGTATCTCTGTAAATTCAATGCGATCATTCTGGTGGCTGATGAATTTGAAGGTATTTCGAGTGCATACCACACATCATTCAAAGTGGACAGAAATCTGGATGCAAGGGGTTGTTGTACAAAATAAGTTTCTGCCCAGAGTCCTTTCTCCACCTGGATTATTTCTACTGCATTTTTTTCATCCTGCAACAGCTGTCAACTGTTTGCTAACACACCTAGGAAAATACACCTGAGACAGGAATTTCCAGACTAGATGGCTATAGTGAATCAGGGAAAGCAATGAAAGTGGTAGGTCTCTCTATTAGCATTAATTGTTATAATGCCATTGCTTAAGCCAGTGGTTCTCAATTGTTTTAGATTCAGGGCTCCCTTCCACACCTTTTTTGAATTTGGCAGAACCCCAGTTGAGAACCACTCTTACACTGCCTCAGCGTACCTCAGTGGTTCTCAGTTGGGGTGCTGCTGCTGCTGCAGTGCAGGGTAGAAAGGCCCTGCGTGCCTCATGCACAGCCAGATGAGCCTAAGGCAGGCAGAAGTACCTACTCTTGCTGCAGCCTTTCTGGTCTGGCCCCCCGACTCATATCCTGAGTGATAGCAGAGGCCATCTGGGCAGTTTCACCAGGCTGCTGCAGTGGTGGCACTCATGTCTCAGTACTCCTGAAAGGGTCTCACGGGACCCTAGTTGAGACTCCCTGGCTTATGATGAAGCACACCATCCAAGAAGCTGCTATTTTAAATTTTCCTTCTCCCCGAGCGCCGGTGACAATATACTGTAGAATATAAGAGTCTTTATATTTCTTCCAACTCATTTTTCACACCTAACTCTCACCCCTAGCACCGAACCACAGAGCACAAGACGTGTTATTAAAACAGTTTACAGCAAGAAAACAATTAGAGCATGTTGCTCAGAAGCACGTGACAGTGTACATGGAAATGATCATCAACTAATTAAAACACATCTCGCTGACAATGCTGGGGAACAGTGAAATTCTCCTTTGGGCTTGGCTGTGCAGATTCCCTTCCAACATCCTACACACTCACATTGCCCACACAGACCTACTTTGCTCAGGGATCCTGGCACCTACAAGATCCTTTGACTGCAGCTACAGTGGCTCAGCCCCCGAGACCTGGCCAAGGGAGGATGAGCAGGGAGTTGGGGTAGAAATCTCAAGGGAGCAACTAGTACTAGAAGACAGAAGTGTCTTATGTGGTTAATTCTCTGGTGAAATATAGGGCCCTAGGGCCAGACCCAAGAAGGAGGCTTTAGAGATCCAAATTCCCTTGAGGCCCAAAGCTGCAATCCTAAAACCCTCTTCTCAGCCATCTCCTGTTCCTGGTGGCATCTAAACTCTACAGTCATCTAAGTGTTGGCCCTGGAAGCTCCCCAGGGATTTAAAAGTCTGCTTCTGGACATATCCAAAAGTGCCTCAGAGGTGGTCAGCACAAAGCTTATTCTTCAGTCTGACTGGGATCTGGAAACCAGGCATTCCTCTGTCTGAGCCCTTATCAGGTTTGGCTTGCTGAGTGGTGGCTGAGTCCTGACAGACTGGGGTCTGCCCAAAATGCAGTTGCTTTCTCTTAAATGCAGCTGGCAAGAGGTATTGCCTTCATCTCTCTCCTCCGCTTGTGATTAGAGTGCTCAGACAGTCCCATTTTCTCCACTTAGCCGGACAGGGTTTGACCCCACAGGGTACTTCCATAAGATACCCTGACTACCAGGTTACTAGCTTGTCCAGGTGGTGGCAGTGTCTACCCCACCCCAGCTGTTGATGCTGGGCAACAAAAGACCTCAATAACTGCAGGGCTAGAGACCACATGCAGAATAAGATGTGTGAGACTAGACTTGCAGCTACTCACCTGGCACACCCAGCTTCATGGGCTGGTCAGTCATTTTCATTACAGAAAAATAGGTCGGGGGGTGGCCCTCATGGCCCCCCTAATTCAACCCTTAGCTCAAGGTAGGATCATCCCTGCCTGAGCCATGCCAGCCAAGTGTCCATCTAACCAGCTCTTAAAAAACTTCCAAGGATGGAGATGCCACAACCTCTCTAGGTAGCCTGTTCCAAGGCTTTACTACCCTCAGAGTGAAAAAGTTTTTCCTTATCTTCAAACTGAATTTCCCTTGTTGCAGTATAAGATCATTATTTTTTGGCCATGCCAGCACAGAGAATAGTCTTTCTCCATCTTTATAATCACACTGCAGCTGGCAGGAAGGAATGGAGAGAAGCATCAGCAGAGTGGATGCAGTTCCCAGGTGCCCAACCCCAGGGTGGGCATAGGCAACCCCCCTTACTACTAATGCACCACTGAAGCCACCCAGCCTGCACTGGACTGGAGCTGGGTTGTTTTGGTTTACAGCTGGATGAGGTTGCTTATCCCTGGTCTAACCACTAAAATAGCCTCCTCCCTTTCAGAGATCAAGAAGGCAGTGCCCTTTCTGGGGCAGCACTGGAAAGGTGGTTAGCACTACCCATTGGTAACAGGAATTAGCTGTCTTCTGAGAAATTATTTATCAGCTTCTTGCTAAACCAGGGTCCCAGACCTTGATCTGATCTGTAGTGGCAGCAGGTGCATGGAAAATCTGACAAGTGTCACTGGCTGATGTAGACATCAGCCCTCCTATCAGGTGGGAGGGACATGATGTTTGTTCTCTTTCTTCCATCTGCAACAAAGACCCTTTGTGGCTTAACGATCTCTCACACCTATTGAGTCACAGCTCTCACAACAGTGAGGAAACAGCTCTCTGTTCAGGGGAGGTATCAGATGAAGCACACAGTGGAGGACTTTGGCTGAGCTGCATTTAAAGGGGAGGCCAGTGTCAGGAGGAGTCTCTGAGCAGGGACTCCAGTTGCTAATGGCTCAGCCAGGATAGGACACATGATAGATGTAGAGGTGACCTTTGGAAAAAAAAGGCCCATGGAGAAAGCAGAGCATCTCCTAATTTTAAAGAGGCTTTGGCTAAAATCCTGCTGTGCCCATGATGCTGGGCAAGCAGGCCAATTCTGATCTGGGAAAGTGACAGGAGCAGGCAGAGCTGGAAATACCAGGGCTACGGTGTGGGCTGCTCTATTTCTAGAGGCATAGACACCAGTTCTGGGGCACCTCTCAGAAAACCAGAGGTAGTCTGCTTGATGCTTGCTACACAAGGCACAGGGCAGGAGGGGGGTCACTGGCAGAGTGCCACAGGGATGGGCATGTTGTCCTGTAATAATGGAAGTGTTTCCACCCACTTCGTTCTAGTGAATCAGAACCCATGAGGACAGACTTTGGAGACAAATACAGTGTGATCGTTCTGGTAGGCACATACTCCAGCATAAGATGAAACCACTCAGATCCTAAAGTATGTGCAGTGCAGCAGTCAGAGCTGTTCTTCCCCTCCCATCTCACTGCCTCTCTGGCCAGCTCAGTTTTAACCTGATACAGATGCTGGCCTCCACTGCCTTGTGCCATTACACAGACCTCTTCCCTGCCTGTGTTCTGGGCTGTGTGAGGCTGCAGATACTCTGGCTCCTGCGACCAACTGGGAAGTAATTCCATTGTTGCAAAAAGTGAAGTGAGAGGAGGACCAGCCACAGGTCAGAGTGCTCAGTGGTTAGGGTACCAGGCTGGGAGTCAGGACGGCTGGGTTTGAGTCCCCTCTTGTTCCTCTGGTTTCCCAGGGGACATTTGGGCCATCACATGGGGTTAGTCACTCTGAGACTCTGCTTGCCCACAGGAGGAGGAATTTCCCTTCTTCCCTGGGGTGTTGCAATATCAAAGGTCTTGAGGCGCTTGTGCATATTCTGCAACAACAAAGGGCCTAGGAGGAGAGATGGGCTTGTGTTGCAGCTCATCAGAATTTAGCCCAGCAGCAACAGCCTCCCTCGGGACATGCCTGGGCTCTTTCTGCTGCTCCCATTTCCCTGCTATGGGGCACCATCAGCAGTATTTCACAGAAGGCTCACATCTGGTATGTCTGGCCAAAGAGCAGCCCCAGCCTCGCCGCTCTTGGGCTGGTTCTAGTCAGGCCATACGTGGGACCGCTATCAGAGAGACAAGACACTGGCTGGAGTTAGCAACCGGTTGGAGGTTCCAGACATGGCTTTTATCCTCACCATCCCTAAACAGAAGAACAAACCATACCCACAGATCACAGAGCTAGAAGGAACATTGAAAGTCATGCGGTCCAACCCCCCTGCATAAAGGCAGGATGTGCTGTTCCCAACTCATCGCTGTCAAATGCTTATGCAGCCTCCTCTTGAAAACCTCTGGTAATGGAGCTGCTACAACTTCCCTGGGCAGTTGATTCCCCTGCCTCTCTGCTCTAACAGCGAGGAAGTGTTTTCCTAATACCTAATCTGAATTTACTTTGCTGCAGTTTGAAGCCATTGCTTCACGTCCTGCCTTTTGTGGCAAAGGAAAACAGTTGCTCTTCCTTGTGGCAATATTTCAAGTATTTGAAAACTTCTATCATGTCTGCCTTTAATCTTTTTTTCTCCAAGCAAAATATGCCTGGTTCCCTCAGCCTCTCCTCACATGGCTGCACTGCAGTACCTTTATCATTTTTGCCATGTGGTCACGTCACTCAGGGCATAGTTGGAGGCCGAGGGCAAATGAGGCACAGGGATCCCCAAAGTCCAGGCTCCACCACTTCACAAATGGGTACCCTGACATTTCTGCCAGGCCAGGAAGTCTGCATTTCAATTTCCACCTGCTGAAGATGCTAGTTTCCCCAGGGATAGAAGTGTGGCATAAGAATACATAGATGTAGCCTCTCTCACCCCCTGCTCCAAGAAGGCCCATTAAAGGACAGGGGTGGCAATCCAGCCAGGTACTAAAGTGAGAAGCCAAGAGCTCTTGAGCTTCCACACTTCCTCTACTAGCCATACCATACAACCACTTGTTACGAAGCAAGAGACCTGTGCGCTTGCAGAGCTGAGCTCACAGGGCCTGGAAGGCAGCAGGCAAACAGGGTGCAGGTATCTTTGCAGGGACTGAGCTGCCCAGAGGGTACTCCGAGTTCTGCTCACGGCCCCTGAGAAACATAGAATAAGAGTGCAGCTACCTTCAGCTACCTCCCTCACACCCAGGCTCAGGCACAATATAAGCCTACACACTTCCTGGCAGCTGTTAGGGGACCAATTTGAGGCTCTGGCACAAAGTCAGGCCCTCAGATCCTGACACCTTGGACTTGGAGCCTGATAAAATTCAGATCCAGATAATACAGCTGGGCCTAGGCTGCACTTTGTGGCAGGGGAGGGCTGGAAGATGAAAGACAGCCAAGGGTGTTTGTACCCGAAAGCTTGCAGAGTACAATTTTTCCAACTATTTAGTTGGTTTAATAAAAGATATCATATTTACCCAAAGAACCTTGTCTTCCTGTCACCTTACTGAACATCACTCATGCACTGGTGATGGCAGCAGAGATACTAGCACACGTGCCTATTCAATCTGTTCCTCCGGAGGGAAGTGCTGATCAGAGGCAGCTTTATTTTAGTTTTTTTTTTCCAAAGAGGCCCACTTTCAGAGTCCCTTCCCAACTTCAAGGGATAAGACTTATCTAGTGAGTTTGTAAAGGCCGGAAGCCTATAAGTACAGGTTAGACAGGTACTTGGTTGGGATGGTTCAGATAGGGCTGATACTGCCTGGAGCAGGAGGTTGCTAGATGACCTCCTAGGACCGCGTCTAGCTTTGCTATTCTATGATTCTAATTTTTATTTAGTTGCTTAACAAGAAGCTGTGTTCTTTGCAGGCCTTCTCCAACCCCAAAAGGAAACCACAGCTGAAACAGAGAGCTAATCGGTTAATCTAAAGCGAGTTCCCCCAAGCCCTCAGTGACTCTATTTGCATTTTCTATGCATGTATCACTAAGAATAAAACCTTCAGACAAAACACCCTCCTTTGAAGTTACCACTCCAAAGTATTAAGGCCAGCCATAATCAGGAGAGTTTCCTTGCTTAGGCAAGTGAGAAATGAGCCGAGACAATGCTTCATTAACACCTGCTAATCACTCAGGTGGCAATCTGTACTTAGCAATCAAACTGCTACACGTTACCTTTCCATTTAACAAGCAAGGCCAGGCAAAACCTAGCCTCTGACAAATAAACTGAAGCCACAAGTAGATTTTAATATCCTTACACAGTTTCCTCAGACAATGCTGTTTTCTAGAGGGAGAGAAATTGTTTTAATCAGCTCTAGATACATGTTCCCATATAATTATCTTCCACTCAAATCATAGCTGTAAGAAGCCAGAGTTTTAAAAATGAAAGATGGGGTGTGCAGAGGATATCATTTGCACACCTCTCACATCTCTTCATGCTTACAAAAAAACAGCATAGTTTTAAGCTTCAAAATAGACTAAGATGATTTTCTGATCTTACCATGACTGGACAAGGTGAAGTCCCACAGAGATAAGTAGCAACAGAGAGCAAAGCCCCAGGACCAGTTCATTGCTGCCTCCACCACTTTAGCAGGGGAGTGAAGAGCTCTTCAGTCAGAGAAGTTGCTTTTCACCCCACACTCAGGATGAGCTGTCAGTTCAAGAGCTCCCATTGGCTGAGGGTGGTAGAAACACCCAGAAAACAAAAAACCCACAGCTCTTATCCACTTTCTCTCTCGTTGATGACTTGATGCTACAAATGCCAACTGCAAAAAACTTTTTCTGACAGATCAGTAGGGTTGCTTCACTAGGGGCAGGATGAGCTGATGCTCTGCATTGACTGGCACCAATATGTACTGGGTTTTCTGGAACGTCACAGGTGTGTTTGTCAAGAAAGCAGCTCTTCTAAAGTAGAAGATGTGGAGCTACTGCAAAATTAACCACACTGCTCAGTTAAGACTAGACCTTATAGGAAAACAATCTGCTTTGGAAAAACACTGATAGGACAATATATCTGGACCTCCCCATAAGAGGGGAGCAGAAAAGCGGTGTTTAATGCTTCAGGTGGGTATTTGGCATGGTAAATATGGGCAATTTTCTCCAGGGAGAAGTCAAAGCAAGACACAGCTAGTTCATGGTTCTCAGAGGAACCCACCCTTCATGTCTGATCCCTTAATGAAGGCCTGGAAAAGGAAAATTGTGAAGTGTTAGGGGTGGGGTGGGAGAATGGAGGACCTGACCTGGTGTCTTCTTGGGGACATGGTGTTGAGATACCAGTGGGAGGCCTTTAAGTTTAGCAGTGACGGTTAGGATGTGTCCATGTCTGGAAAGGATGTCTGTTATGTTCAAAGGAGGAGGCTTGGAATAATGGGAAGATGGTTATCTTAGCTTTTATTGTTAGGATAATGCCATTATGGTTCTGTTCCTTATCTCCAAACTCCGTGTGCAAGGTAGCTCCCATCCTGAGAGGCAGCTCATGCTGGGGCCTGCTCACGAATGATGACTTGCAGTATTTGGAAATTTGACAGCGTTGTCAAATGCCACAGTTTGATCACAAACCATATGATGTTAGTGTTTTCCTTAAAGCCCCAGCTGCTGGAGTCAGGTGATTAATGAGAATCTTAGCTTGCATTAAAAAAAAAAGAAAGTAAATGTCTATCCCTTGTGGTCATGGAGAAAAACTTGAAATTATGAATAGTGCAAAAAAGTTATTATTTTGAAAACAAATGCTCTGTAAATCCATCCCATGATTTTGTAGAACTGGACACATGATTTTTGGATATGTTAGTTTGGGAACCCTGCCCAATCTGAGTGCATTCATAACCAATGAATTATTGAGTGATTGGGACACAAGCTCATTGGTCTGTGTTTCCTCCAAAGTGATGTCCCTCTTAATGCCCAGGTCAAAGTACCGGGTATAGTAAGTTGGGCATTAGTGACACACAATCAGCTGCAGGAAAATTGCAATCTTAGAGTTTCCCCTTGAGAAAAGACAAGTACAATGCTGTATAGAAAACCCTCCAATCATAAATGGTGTAAAAAAATAGTGATTCACACTGCTACCAGGCCCAGGAATTCAAATACTGTGACGCAAACTCCCCCAAATCATAGAAAACACCTCTCAAAGGTCAGGCCCCCGGCACCCATCCCCACCCCATCTGTGGCTATTTCAGCAACATCATCTCTCCCATGTTTTCACAGTGTGTGTGCAGGGTGACGGGAGAGGGGGAGAGGGGGAGGGCAGAAGTTTAACTCTGGGGCAGGAGCCCTCTTCTGCTGGCTGCTCAATAGAGCAGACAACTGTTATCATATCAAGCCTTTTATTCCTAAACCAGCAACTATGGACCTCAGTAGCCACACTCTCACCTACCATTCCCACCATTCTCCAGCATCATATCCTCTTGGCTAGGGACAGACATTCATAGATTTGATAGACATTAAGCCTGGAAGGGACCTCCCAAGACCATCAGGTCCAGCCTAATGTTCCCTCTAAGGTGTAGCGATCCGTAAGCATGCTGCTTTGGTCTGTGAGTACACTGCTTCAGCCCATTCCTGAATATACTCACATATAAATGTGCACATACATATATGCATAATGTATACTTGGCCAAGAGGATCTCCGGAAATTGGTTTCAATTCACTGACATTCTGTCCTGAATCATACTGTGCTTTGGTTAATCTGCCAACCTGCCCACTCTCATCTATAAGGTGCAGGGAACTTTTGCCCAATTTTGATATCTCCATGCTTCAGTGCTTCTGTTTGTCATGTGTAGGAACCAGGAAGGATTCTGCACCCCTCCCTCCCCCATGGATGTTTTAGTGGTTTATGAGGGTTTCCTTCTCCCCCTTCTCTTCCATTCTTCTTCCCTCTGAAATACCAGAGATTAACCACAGATAGAAATGGGAGTCTTGACTGTAGCAGCTACATGCACTTTACAGCATCTCAGATATCTGGCTAGAGCATTGTATTTTTCCACTAAGGGTTAAACCAACCATTGATTTGGGGTTAGGAACAATTTTTTCCCCCAAGTCAAGCTGGCAAAGTCTGGTGGGGGTTATCTTCCTATGTAGCACAGGGACTTCCTGGGGTCATATGAGCATATGTTAACCTAATAACTTGTCTGCTGATAGACAGGCAGGATCAGTTGTGTCCTTACCTACCCTGGGTTTTACCTGTGGCACACCAAATGGTATGTTTGCTTCTGTTTTCATAAAGTGTTCTGTGGTTATGATGTGTGAGGGGTTAGAGTAGCTCACTGGAAGAGGCTGGGGAGTGGAGCAGTTCCCGGAGCTGGCGGAGCCTGCATGGTACCTAGCTCTGCCCCTGCCTTGTCTCAGGGAGCGAGGAGGCACATGGCGCCAGGCTCAGGGCGAAGCTCGACAGAGCAGTGAAGCGAGGAGCTTACCACTGGTAAATGTCCTATGCTGGCCACGGTGCCTCTGCCGCACTCCGAATTGAATCACTGTCCTCCGAATCAGCTGAATCTAAACCTGAAACAAATACTTGTCACTTTGCACAGGCCTAATAACTACAGTGTTCCTAATTTCAGAAGTGCCTTACAGATTCCTCCGTGGAGTAGGGTGAGTTGGACCATGTAGGCCTGACTGTTCTCAGCTTTTTTACCCTGCTGTTAGGAAGCCACTGCAAGTGCCCTGGGGTTAAGAATCTGGGAGGGAAATGAGGAACTGAGTCCTCTGCATTACTGATTGCATGATAAAAGCTCAGCTTATGTGAAACTGGATTTCAGAGAGTTCAAAAGTGGAAGGGCCAAAGTGAAGCAACTAACTATGCCTCTATTTTAGGAAAAGGAACCTGGTCATTAGATCAGCTTATGTGATCTCCTGCACGCAGCCCTTTGATCAGCAGCACCCAGATATCCTGTAACAAGACTAAACGCTTTAGTTAGGCCAGAGATTTCAGTCTCAAACAAAACAAAACAAAACAAACCACCAAAAAAACCCTGGCTGCTATTGGCAGTGAGCAGGAGAAACCAGCCAGCTCCTCACACTGGAGGCCTCTGCACTGGTATGGAGCTGGTTAAGTGAGAGGTCAATCACATCCCCAGGATGAAGCGGAAGGTAAAACCCTTACATTTTCTGCCTGACTGGTGAGGACCAGAGCTGGGGGAAGTGGATTCTTCAGTTCATTGATAGCTGAAAAAGAAATGCCACTCCAGCTTGGAATGATTTGAAAATAAACACAAGTACACTTAGATATTTGTTGGGGGTCGATGGAAACATTTTATTCCAATATTGAGCCTTGACATTTTTTGAATGTATCTAAAGCTTTAAATGTGCGTTCTAATTCAATGTATGGGGAATGTGTACACTCAAAAGTCATTTCAAACCAACCAAACAAAGGGTTTGGCTTTGAAAATGTTAAGACTTGCCTCTTCAAATATCCAAGAACTTAATTTTTTTTTCCAAAATGAAAATTTTTGCACAATGGGCACACATTTATAAAGCTGGACACTTTCTAGTTTTTACAAAAAAATAAAAATCGACCTGCCCTGCTCACCACAGGTCTTCACCAGTAGGTGGGGCTGTAGGGGCCAAAGCAAAGCAAGTAAGATGCAGCTATTTCACAGAAGTAATTGGTACATAATTACGCGCAGCTGTAAGAATAGTGGCTCCCAGTCCCCTAGGTCTGCAGCACCCTGGCCTGAAACCCAGCAGCAGACTGGACTTTGAGCATGTGAGGAAGCCTACTGACTTCAATGGGAGTAGCCGTGTCCTTGCAAACTGGCATGTGTGTAAGTGCTATAGCTGGATCAAAACCAGGCTGCACCTTTCAAGACTGAGCTCAATATGATTGGGACAAGGAAATAAGAAGGCCCCAAGCCTCCGCGACTCTGGACAGGGGTGAACTGGCCACAGCAGACCTGGGGAGGGGATGTTCATGGAGGTCTGTGGGTGCTGGAGTCTGTACATAGCCTGTAACGTGCAGACTGGCAGCTTAGGTGTGTGGGGTCCTCTGGGCCAGTAACTCCAAGGTGCTGAGTAGCTTCCTATGGAGCCTGAACCCATCTGGCTAATCTCTCAATTTCTCCCTGCTGTGGAGCTGCCGATAGGCCACTGGAGGGAGCTAGAAGGTCCCTCACCACAGCAGACCTGAATGGACAGGTTTGACAGCGAAGGGGGTACTTTGTGGAAGGTGCCTCGTAATGCTGTGAACTTGGCTGTGTTTCCTTCAAACTCGGTGCTGAGTGACTTGCTTGTGTGGGCTTTGCCCTGAGCCACATCCTCTGGGCATTATCCTGACCCCCATTACATTGCCACATCAATTGCAGTTTCAAATGGGATGGAGGTTTCACACAGTTTTATTCTCCTGATGTGGCTGGCTGTACAGAGCAGGCACTGCTCCCTGCTGTGCACTCCCCAAGGGGCTGGTGCAAGGAGCAGGCTACATGATCCTGGTTCTTGTGCCATCACAGCACCAAGGCACAATGGAGCAGGGGTGGGGTGGAGAAAACTGGTACCCATCTTCTCCTATGGCATCCCACCAAATTGCACAGTATTTAATGCAGCAGAGTCTTGATGGAGCCTGTGCATGTATCTGTAAAAGCTGATTTATGCCCTGGTCACAGCCCCTCTCTTGTTTGACACAACACATGCTGATTTACATTGTTTCCAATACTTACGCTGCTTAATGGCCCCTTGAGTACTGTGCTGATTAAGTTTCTCCAATGCTTCCTTCCCAAGGAAACAATAATTGACTTGTTAGTGAGTGGTAGTGTTAATTTTGCTTGGTCGTAATGTGTGTGTGAAGCGGGGTAGGGAGGACCATACTTTCCTTCTCCTTTGTTAAATGGCTTCTGTGGAGTTACTTGGGGAAAGATGGGCTAGGGGCTGGGGACCAGGAGCAAGGGGAAGGTTGGGGTGGAGGAATGTGCTTTGGAATCAGCACATCTGAGTTTAGTTTCTTGCTCTGGACAGTAGATAACATGGGGATGGGGGGAACAAGGAGGGCACCAGCCCAAGTTGCTGACTTAGAGGAGGTGCTGGAATGGCACCCTCCAGAAGTCTTTGCTTTGCCAGGGACATCATAGTGCCCGGTGGTAGGAACTGGGCAGACTTAGCCCTACACCAAGTAGCACATCTAGGGTGGGGTAAGTGGGGTACCAGGGGTGGCCCCTGGGGAGCCAGCACTATGGAGCTGCTGCAGCTGTCAAGTGGCAAGTCTGTCCCTGACTCATAGCTGCTCGAGCCCATGCTGCGATGCTGTAGTAGCACAGGGGCAGGCAACCACTGGCACATTTGCCAGAGCATGGCACGTGAACACATTCTGCTTAGCATGTGCACCTCAGGGCAGTTCCTTGTTGTGGCGGTGCAGCCCAGACCCCTTGCTTCAAGGCATGTGTGCACCTGCTGCTGGCAACAAGCCAGGCTGGGGCTCCATGGACCCTGGTGCAGCTGCTTGCAGCCTCCCCACCACCTGCTGCGAGCAGCTTGGGCTGCATGGCAGGAAGGGGGCTGGGGCTGGACTGCCACAACAAGGATCAGGCCCCTCGCAGCTCCCTGGCCATGTGCCTCTGGCATGTCAACATCTTACAGGTTGAAGTTGTGAGTGTTTTTGGCACTCTTCCCAAAAATGTTCCAGACCCTTGCAGTTGCAGCAACTACTGGAGTGCAGGGTGCTGGGGTTGTGTTGAATAGTAATCAGCCCCCCAGCTCTCCAGCAGTTGGCATAATATCCACCTCCACCTACTTTGCCAAAGAAGCTTGCTGAACCTATCTGGCTTTGGACCAGCCTCCTCATGTGACCTCATTCAAGTCACGTAGGCCCAGAACCCACTGGGGGTGAGGTGATGAAATGCCTTTAAAAGCTTGACTCAGTTTCCCCGTGCATGTCTCAGTGTCCCAGACGTGAAACAGCAGTGGCATTGTCTCATCCCTCGCTCTGTCTGTCTTGTCTAATTCAATGGTGAGCTTTTTATAGCAGGCCGTGTCCCTGATGCCATGAAGGTGCAACAAACCCTGCTTTCTGAGGGAGGCTGGGAAAACTCCAGTTATAGTATTACTGTGACCCCTTTTTGCCCAAGCTGTTAATTGGCAGATCTTGCTCAGGTTCTTGCTGGTTGATGCCTTGTTTCTGTCAGGAGTAGAAACTGAAGCTGGAGTCAGCTGTCTCAGATACACCTTGCTTGCTTATACAAAGAACATACAAAGAGCCCATTTCTGGGACCAGAGGAAGAACCTGACAACAAGAGACACATTCTCTGCTCGCAGCTCCAAACCTCTTTCAGTCAGCACTCTGCACAGAAAAGCCCCTTCTCTTAGCTTTCCACTGCTTCTCTGCCCTCTTTTCTGTTGCTGTTTTTTCACATTTCTCTTATGCACACACAGGTCACATCTACATGTTCATTAATGGGCCCTAGTTACTGCACATTAAGTTTAGTACTAGCATAACCAAGTATTAAATCAATGCGCAGTAACTTGCGCTACTGTACAGTAGTGCCGGTGCATGGGTTTTTACAGAAGCTAACTGCAAAGTAGCGTATCAGTATGGGTTTTGCCTGGCCTGCTAGTGTTATTAGGCTACAGTGCAGTTAGCATCTCATGTAGCTGCAGTCAACTGCATTTGAGCCCTGGAAAGCCCATAGGTCTCAATGGCCGAGGCATTGTACAGCTTTGCAACCCTTGGGGTCTGGTTTTCCATTGCGCCAGCTGTAACGTATCAAAGTGGCATTTATTTGTTCCCCCATTTATCCTGACTGGGAAGCAGCCCCCGGGCCGTGAAAAGTTGGTGAGGAGGGGTGACTGCTCAGACCCAGCATGACAATAACACCAGTGCATTGGTGTGCGCTGGAGCTGTGCATTTCTCCACCAGGTGTCTTGCAACTCGTACTGGTTCCATTGGCAGTAAGAAGCATGAACCTGAGGCTGGAATTTGGGCCTTGGCTTCCAAAGGAAATGGTGAGATTTTTCATGTTTCCATCTCAATCAGGAATGCACCACACAAGCATATTGTGTCTCACCTATGTGGACCCAATTGGTAAGGCCAATTTGAAACAGGGAACCAGGTCCTCGCCTCATTTCAGTCCCTGCAATGCTTGTTATTGCTAATTTGGCCCAGTTTAGCTAGAAATATTAGGTGCTAAAACCAATTCAAAACACTTCCTTTGACTAAATGCAGAGCAGACAGTACGTGTCATGGAGTGAATGGCACTCCATACTGTCACACTCTGTGATAGGAGCAGAAATCCCAAACAGGAGACGGCGCTTCCCAGGCTGAACATGAACTGAAAAAGAAAGGTGAAGAGATTATCTACACCAGGACATACGCTGCATCTGATGTATGCAAACAGCTCTCCCTGACCTCCTCTTAATCACACTTGCAAGCCTCATGCATTAAAGGAGATTAAACAGAGGTGAATTGCTTGCCGGAAAGACTGTCTTGTTTGTTTTCCTGCAGATGATGGATATTTATTGTGAGCCCTACAGACCACAGCTGACTCCCCATCTTGCAAGGGAGTGTGAGAGGCTCTGCTCTCAGCATGTATTGGTATGTATTATTAGCTGCTGGGAGTCACAGCGGCAACTGATATTTTACTCTCTCTCACACACACACACACACACTCTCTCTCTCTCTCTCTCTCTCTCTCTCTCTATGCAGGACTTAATCTGAGGCTGCAATTATTTTCATCTTTTCTGTTGAAGAAGCAAAACCTACACTACATTACGTCTCAATTTTCTTGCATTTTGCATGCAGGTAGTTTTCCAGCTTAAACTTTTTTTGCTCTGAATGTCTGACTCAGATTCTCTGCTCACATAAATTAACACAGCTCCCAACACAGATCCCTGGTGGCATAAATCCAGGATAATGCCCCTTGGTGCCAGTGGAGCTCCTCCAGATTTACGCCTAGAGTAAGCAACACCAGGATTGAGACCTGCATACACAATCAACTCCTTTTGTCATTTGGATTTCTGGATGTCCCTATTGCATTAATGGAACAACGGGGACTACAAGAATAATACTTTTCATTAACTTTTGCATGTGTTTGGCGCCAGGAAGCAGCTAGAAAACACTGTGCTCTTTAAAAGTTTTAATTATGACACATTTACCAGTGTCAAGTTTGGGTTTTTCATCTTTTTTTCCTAAACAACATTTCCAGGCCTTTCTGTGGTCCCTGGGGTAGCTTCTTTCAATGGGTTTGTTTTAATGAGGGATCTGTGCAATGGGGTGTGTTTGCATACCAATTTTAATTTAGCAGTTGCAGAGTTTTGGCTTGTGGGAGATGTATTCATTTAAAACACTGGTTCCCAATCTTTTTTTTGCTGTGACCCTAAATTGGCCACCAACAGGACCTTCCAACCTGGTACGACAGGGGCTGCTGAGAGCAGAGTGTGGCAGCAGCTCGGTGGTTGGGGAGCCACCATTGCAAGTTGTGTCCTGCTGTGTGCCCCTTTGTGTGCGGCGGCCCCGCTGCTCCTGGACCACGCATGTGTGTGTGCATGTGTGTGGGCCCTTTGCAACCCTACTGAGGACCCCCGGCGACCCTGATTTGGGTTGCGCACTGAAGTTGGGAACCAATGATTTGAAACATGCATTTATTAAGCATAGGCTTAGAGTGCCTGTGTTTGCCTTCTCTACACATCAGAAGGGGACACAGTAGGCTGCTGTCTCCTTGTGACAGGGGCCTCGATAACACTTTGTGGGGCATCTATATACTATATTGTTTTGCTTATAACTCAACCTTTCCCCCTACCTCCAAAGAACCACAAAAATTACACATAGCTTTTGAGCAGTCTTCCTATAACCAAGGCACCAGTAGACATGACCTGTTTTATGTGGCATATTGGGGCAGTAAAAATGGCAAGTCAAATGTTTTTGGTACAGTTTAGATTTTAGTATCTTTAAAGCCTTTACTCCTTGGGGTCATTTCCTTGATTATTTATTTTTTCCCTGGGGGTTTCTTATCTGCAGCTACTGATATATTTTGGGGGAAAAGCTATTTTTCTTCAAAAGTGAACATGAAAAGTTAAGGTTGATTGAAATAGTGTGTCATTCTGTGCTGGGGAGAAAGAAGGTTTTTTTCTCCCCAGCACAGGAAGAAAGAACAGTTTCTTCCTGACTTCTCTCAGGAGCTCCACAGAAGCTGTGCTGCACCCTACAAGGTGTGACTCTAAATTGCTGTGACCCTAAATTGGCCCCCCCGAGCCACTGCCACACTCCAATCTCAGCAGCCTCTGTGGCACGAGGTTGGGAGGACCTTTGGCTTGATCTTCATTGTTAGGGACAGACATTCAAAAGGCCAGAACCTGAAATGATTCAATCTTTGCAGGTTAGTCTAACCTGCCTAGGGTGAACTGGTTTGTAACTGGACAAACATGCCCTCTGGACTGAGGCTGCTGCCCTCAACAAGGGCCCTGTCCCACCCCACTTCAGCCCCGGGGAGGGGCATGGCCAGGCAGGGCCCCTGGGGTGGGTGGAGCGCAGGGAGCGTGGTGGCGAGGGCGGACAGACCTGGCTGCCAGCGGGGGTAGAGGGGACACTAACTCTCCTCCCTGCTCCCCCTTCCTCAGGGGCCATGGTGTCCCCCTGCTGCAGCAGGCACAGGGGAGTGCCTGGCAGACCCTGCCGGTGGGATAGAGAGGGGGGAATTAAACCCCTCCCTCGCCAGATCCCCACCCCTTCCTGTCCCTTCTCTGCCCCGCCCAGCCCAGCCCAGCCCAACGAGCATGCAGGGATGCTGGGGGTATCTGGTTTAACCTCAACCAGCAAGGGGTCTGGGACAGACATTGAATAAACCAGTTTGAGCCAAATCAGTTAAGTCTGATTGACTTTTATTTGTAGATGTTTTGGATGGGGAATCCAGGAAAAAGATGACAAAGTTGAGATGGAAATACAAAGCGCCCGAGCGAGGGACTAACAATCGAGGGATGGGGGAGAGGACATTCAACCAGGTTTATCTCAAACTGGTTTCAGCCATTTTGACACTTGTTTATGTGCCCTGAATGTCTGTTCTGTTACAGGTTTAAGCCAGTTTCTGATCTCTTAAGCTGTTTTATGTGTAATGTCTGTCCCTAGCCCGTTGGGTTAAAGTCAGTGGTGCTCTTTTAACCTCTAGAGACTTAACACAGCCTCAGAATGGAGATACAACATGGGTAGTTTTTACATCCATGTAGCTATGCTGAATTCAACCTTATGCTACCCACTTAAAAGACCCCAGTACCTTTTAGTTTTGAGGTGGTTGTCCCAGCCTGTGTGAACATATGTAGGGGGAGTGGGGCCTCTGAGCATTTTCCCATTCTGTCTCTGTCCCTTTCTGTGCAGTTCCAGGATGCATACATTCATTCACTCCTGACCCTTTTAATATGTTTGCATCTACAGTTCCTCTAGTCCCCAAACCAGAATGTAAATGTATAATAATGTCCCAAGAATCAGTTTGCATCTGCCTCCAGAAGTTGTGCTGAATAGCAAATATATCTATTTTTGGGATATTACTCAAAGGAAAATATGTTACAAAGATGCTCTTCTTGCTGGTGTAGTCACATCTAGGTTTGTTTGTTCTTGTTCCTAGAATGTAAAATCAAGACAGAATAAGTACGATATCAGTATGTGTGGGATCAGATATAAAGTATTTGGTTTGTAGGAGCTCTGCAGAGCTCATTAATAACTTTCTCAGCCATCCTGTCCCTCCTGAAGGTTATTTTTGATGCAAATTAGCATCTTGCATTGACTTCCATTTGGCAATAGCAATTTAATTGGTGTTTAAAGGCTGCCAGACTGTGGGGAGGACACACAGGGGACCTGGATTCTGCCCCAGCTCTGCCACTGACCTGCTGGGTGACCTTGGGCAAGTCGCTTACCTTCCTTTTGCTAGCGTTTAACCATCCATCTTTTGGCTATTGTCTATTCCTGTTGTGAGCTCTTCAGGACAGGGACTATCACTGACAATGAGGATGTCTAATGTCCAGCACAGCAGGGACCCTGCCCCCTGCTGGAGGCTCTAAGGTCCTGTTGACACTAAGCCTACACCACACTCACCTGGGTCTGTAGTTATACTCCAAGCAGCTCTCTATGGCTGTTCTGGAAGTGTCGCTCTGTGCTCATTTCTGAGCCCTCAGTGTGTGGTGGGCCAGAGATCAGGTGCTTGGAGTAAACCTATGGAAGCCTCATTGATGAATATCCAGGTCTGGACTGCACCCACAGATGCAGGTACAGGTTTCTGCTTGCCAGGACCTGCTGGTGTCCCTGTACAGACAAGCCCTCAGTGCTATTCTGCTACAAATAATGATAATAATTCAGATTACCCTCATGCCAGGGGAGAGGGGGGCAGAGGTTAAGTCACTCACCTGAAGGTGGACAGGAGGCACGTGGCAAGAAGTGGAATGCAAATTGGGTCTGATCTGAGTGCAGCATGCAGTTTGCTGCTACACAGCATCTTTCTGCTTTGGGTGGGAACACTGGGACGGGACTCTTTCTTTGGAATAGACCTCTAGTCCAAACCATGGTGCCACACTCTCAAGTACATCACTATGGAACCAGTGAGTACATCTTTGTGGGACCGGTGTTTAGCCTGAACTGCCAGGGAAGAGCAGCTACTGGGAATATTCTCCCCCAACTATGTTTCTACATGAGCCTTGGCCCTTGGTTCCCCACCAGGCCAATCACATTGACAGGAGTCCTTCCCACTGACTTCCAACTGAGGTGAGTTGCTCTGTGAAGGCTTTTATTCAGAGTCAAGTGTACTCTCACCAAATTCAATCATATCAGATCCTCAGGTGTTTGAATCCTGGCCTGTTAGCTTTAAGTACTTGTAACCGGTTTCCCATCTTTTCCAAGGGCTTTTTCTGCATCAGCAGAAGCTGCCTGTTCAGTAGCTGAAGCTCAGGCTCCTTTGCAAGTGAATGAATGAATGAAAGCCCCACAGTTCAGCGAGTTCACGTTCCGTTCAATTAACCAGTCTGGCACAATGGGCCCAACATGGGCTTTGCTGTTAGGAGGTCTTGAAGCTGAATATAATAAGGCAGAATGCAAATGTGTGCAAGTCAGCGCAGATCCTTCAGCATGAATGCAAACAAACAGAGAATGAGCTGGATCAAGAGAAGCTTATTTTAATGAATTACCACCTACACTTCCCAAGACAACGCTGGAAGTCATGTGAAGGAGCCTTGTGCGTTTTAATATATCACTGAAAACTGGTTTACACAGTGTCAGAGTAGAATGCACTGCAAGATCTGTGACCTCCCCCAGGCTTTTTCATACTGTTGGTTATTTGTATAGTGATAGTGCTAGCACTCCCTGATCCTGGATTAGGACCATTAAACTAGTTAGTATTTACTTGGATACCTGTGACATAGGCAGGTTGTGCATTGGCCTAGCTGATCCTGGGAGCTGCTGGCTGGGGTGCTGAATAGTTTCCATATAGTCCCTCACACACCACAATGCTTTGCTGTACTGGGGTTGGCCCCAGAGACAGCTGCTCCAAGTTATACCCCAAGGCTCTGTTGCTGTTTGCATGGGGGCTGCTTTCCTAGTGAGCCTGGTCCTGCAGTCTTTACCCACGTGAGAAGCTCTGTAGCCATTAAGCTCTTAAGTCTGGGTAGATTTAGAGCTGCAGTTGTGCCAGTCTGTGTTGCCAGGACCAGGAGAAGGTTGTGGTTTTTCCCAGCTCCCCCACAGCTGCAGTCTGTGCACCTGCTCCCCCCTGCCCCTGCTGGATGCTGCAGCCAAACTTCATAGGTTGGTAATGCACTCAAAGTGGGGCTGTCAGGCCTGTGCTGTGAGAGGCAAAATACATGAAATGCCAGCATGACACTCACTATTTATCTTGCAATGTTGTTCTTAGGGCTTAGAGAGATCTTCCTTTCTAGGAACAGAGAGAGTACGTTACACAGAGAGGAAAAGAAAAGAGAAATCATTTGAAGCCAAGAGTGTTAATGTAGGAGAGCAAGGCATCACTTCAAGGGCTCCTTCAGTGCCACGTAGGACAGGAAGCTAATATGTTCCATAAAAGCCCCACACTTTGGACCTGGCTTAATTGTACTATGGGTGGGAGTTTTACCAGCAATGTCAGTGGGGGAATATTATTACTGGGCCATTAGACAGTGGCCAGTGGCTAAGTGGCCAGTGAGGGTGGCCTTTTCTGTGCTCTGTGCTGTACAAATATGTAGTAGATAACAGCCTCTGCCTCAAAGAGTTTGCATAATAAAAAGATGAGATGTAGCAGGTGGGGGAGACCAGGAAGTGGGGAAACAAGGTAACAGGATGGGGGAGGAGCATGATTCTTAGCCCATCTAGAGAAGCAGTCGCAATTGCCTTCCTGGAAAAGCTGGGTTAATGTTGAGTGCATTTGAAATCCCTGCCTGAGGATTTCCTTTGCTGGGGACAGCTCCTTGGTTAGAACTGGTCTGCCAAGAATGTGCGTGGGTCTACACAAAGGCTGTTTAACTCATTGCCTTTGCGTTCAGCTGCCTTTCTTTTGTGTGGGTGTTGGGACTACTCACTTTGCTGTTGGAGCTGCCTAAAAGCTGCTCCAGTTTACACTGGGTTGTAACAGCCACAGGAAGCCTAACACAAAAATGAGGATTAGCATCTGTCCCTGCCTCTGTTCCTCCCAGCCATGTTTCCTTTCCTTGGCTCTTTCCCAGCATCAGAGAGCTAGCATGCTATATTTAGCTGCCTGAACTCCCATGTATGTGCATCCTGTCACCTAGGTGCTCCCTCCTAGGTTGGCTTTAGAAGCAGGTGATGCTGGTGGTTTAGCACAGTGCAGCTGCAGTGGACTAGGAGCAGGGGATGTCTAGAGACAGCAGAGCCAGACCAAAGATTCAGGGAGTGTAGCTCAGCACCATTGTGTTGATGCCACTGCAGTACCACCACCGCTTTGCCCAGGCTGAGGATCTGGCCAGATGCTTCCATCTGGGATGCTCCAAATGAGCAAGTACTTGCTGTTGCTGAACATATGCGGTGAGGAAGGGGGCCCACACCTGGTATCCATAAAGCAGGGATGGCCACAATGCATGAAGCACAGGGAATTCTCTGAGCCCTCATGAGCCCTCCCATCTGTCGTTCCTCCTGTTAGCAGTTTAATGAAGGAAAGCAGCCAACTACCTCATTTTCTGACAAACAGAGTGGCTTTCTAGCTACCTCCTTTCCAGAGAAACAGGCTGGATGGCTCTCAAAAAATTTGCTGGGAATTCTTTGTGTGACACGTTTGCCATGTAATAGTCAGGAGGCTGAAAGTTCACTGTCATCCACAACCTTACCTGTCACTCTGTGTCAGTGCAGAGAGATCTGGGCTGCAGTGTAATTTCAATGTAAAGTTTGAGCTTAGTAGCCTAATAACAAGAAGCAGGATGGTGCAGAAGTTAATATTGTACTCTGGCACTTGGGCGACTGGGGCTCACATCATAGTTTCACAGTGCGTAGGGTCGGAAGGGACCTAAACAGATCATCAGGTCTGACCCTCTGCTGGCCAGTCGCTAAGCTTCCTTGTACCTCATTTTTGAGGGCCAGTGGTCACTGGCTGATGTGATCTGCTTGGTGGCCCCCAATGGGGCACTTGTTATAAACCTCTGACCCTCATTCCTCTCCTAATTCCTTTAGTTGTCCCAAAAACTCTGTTGGTTCACACTTAATAGCCCCCTCTAAAAACAGAGGGAGCTAGCTGTTTCTGTGTGGGTCAATGTCCAATGATTCTTTGTGAACCAAATCGGCCTTGTGCTTCAGTTTCCCTACCTGTCAAATGGGGCTGATATAGATCCTTTAGGCATTCACTGAGTGAACTGGCCACATAAACACTGGGCATTCTGGTCCTGATAGTTCATAGGCTGTCTGGGCTGGTGGCTTGGGGAGGAAATGAGGGAAGGAGAGGAGGTGAGAGCTTTACTAATTAGGGTCCTAGTGCTACATTATTCAGTTTAAGATCAAAGCAAAAACAAATACAACTTTACTGGAATATGCACTCATATTGGGATCTTGGAGTCATTATTAACTCCAAGATGAACATGGGCCGACAATGCGAGGTCACGGTTGGCAGGGCTAACCGCACCTTGTCGTGCATCCACAGATGCATCTCAAGTAGAGCCAGGGAGGTGATCCTCCCCCTCTACGCGATGCTGGTCAGGCCACAGCTGGAGTACTGTGTCCAGTTCTGTGCGCCCCATTTCAGGAGGGATGTGGACAACATTGAGAGGGTCCAGAGGAGGGCCACCCGCATGATCAGGGGGCAGCAGGGCAGACCGTGCCGTGAAAGACTGTGGGACCTAAACCTGTTCTGAGGGGGGACCTGGTGACTGTCTATAAACTCACTAGGGGGGACCAGAAGGGTTTAGGGGAGACACTGTTTCCCCTAGCGCCCTCTGGCATGACAAGGAACAATGGATGCAAATTATTAGAGAGTAGGTTTAGATTAGACATCCGCAAGAACTACTTCACAGTTAGGGCGGCTAGGAGCTGGAACCAACTTCAAAGGGAAGTGGTGCTGGCTCCTACCCTGGGGATCTTTAAGAAGAGGCTTGATCCCTACCTGGCTGGACTCATTTGAGTCCAGTCTTTTTTTCCTGCCCGGGAGGGGCGTCGGGCTTGAAAATCTACAAGGTCCCTTCCGACCCAACTTCTGTGATTCTATGATTCTATGATATGATTTCTTAGATTATATATAAAGTTAAAAAAAACGCAAACTAGGCAAAACATAGTCAAAATATATGGTTTCATTAATCCTGTAGTCATTACAGTTAAAAATTTTCGTATTCAGATTTATAAAACACAATCTAGTTTTCTTGAATATCTTGACAGTGCCTCCAATACTGCAGTGTTAGTTATTTCTATACCTGAGTTAATATTAGTACATTTGAGATTTTTAGCTAGCTGCCCAGTCTGCAGGGCTGTCAAACAGAGGAAAGAGATAACTGGGAATGACTAACAGACAGCAACATTTCAGGAGAGAGGATAGTTTGAATAGTGGAACATTGAGACCATTATAAAGGAGAGAGGGTTGTTAATATCCCTGAAGTGAAGAGAGATTAACAGATATCAGGTAGTTATAATGAGTAAGGAAATCAAGTGACTCCCTCAGCACTGCCTGAATAGAAAGGCCACTGCATCTCCCAAGCAGTTGGTTTTAAAGTTTGGGTGGAGCACAAATCAAAGGGTGGGGTTGCACCTATACCACTGCACCCCTCCTCCCGCCTCCCCCACTTGATCTGCCTTTCTGGTCACCCTACATTTAACTTGCCTGGCTGACCTGACCTATGATTTTGGTTTGCCCAGGCTTGGTTTGCCCAGGCTTGGCAACACAGGACATTCTAGAGGGTTAGCACTTACTGGGAGGAGATGTCTTCTAACTCCTGACTGCCTGGAAGTGGGGAACAAGCAAGGCCTCCTTGAGATTAGACAAAGTAAAGCAGCCTCCTGCCAAAAGTCTGAAGATGAATCATGTATTACAAGGAACATGGCTGCAGCCAAGGTAGGAGGCAGCATGGCACCCTGCTGTCTCTTTCGAAGAAATGATGCTGAGCATTTCTACCTGGTTTGCCTGTCCTTCTCAGCAATTCAATCTGTGGTTGCAAAGGTACAGGGTAACACCAGGCTCATGAAACAGGTGAAATCCATCACCAAAGGAGCATTCCTCCATTGGTTCTCTGCAGGGAAGCTCCAGGAATCAGTGTGATATTAAATATTTTTCATGGAATCATCAATACCCAAGCCATCCTCCCCCGTCTTTGAGGGGAGTGAGTAAATTTTCCTGCATTTGGTTCTCTTCCTTTAATGACGACTAATTAGTTTACCCCCAGAATACAGACAGCTGCCTCAAAATTTCACACAGCCACAATAGGGAGAAGCCTACATAGAGATAAAAAATAGATTGTACTTGTGCTGCTCTGTCAGTACAAGGAAGGCATAGAGTTTAGAACGTTTTTCCTTTGTCGACAGAGGTTACAGTGGAGTTCCCTTTGATACCAGGGCCCAGAGAAAAGCTTCAAGGAATTTATCTAGAGACCAAAGA
Organism: Crocodylus porosus; assembly: GCF_001723895.1. NCBI lineage: Eukaryota > Metazoa > Chordata > Crocodylia > Crocodylidae > Crocodylus > Crocodylus porosus. The sequence goes on from NW_017728931.1 coordinate 157,317, forward strand.
CATCATTCCTCAAAGCAGGTAGCTCACCACAAGATGACAAGTGCAAGGATGTTTCTACTTTTTAAACTGTCTGGTAAACAATGAATTTTAAGAAGAGAAAGCAAATCTTCAGGAAAGGATAGGATTTATATTCGTAACAGGAACACTGGAAGCCAGGAGTTGTGGAAGGGATATAAAAACCACATGTTTCAGGGCATCAGTAACCTGTAACTGGGTGCATCTATACAAGAAACTTTATAATGTAGTAGACTAATCTACTGTGCAGTAAAGCATCACTGTCTACATGTGCACACATTTATTGTGCAGTAGAACAGTACAGTACAGAACTGTACAGTAGAACAGTTAGCTAGTACCCGTAAATACAGGTACTAGAGTAACGGGGCATGTCTGCATGACATGGTTACTGCACATTAACCTAATAAAACTGCACAGTAGCATGGAGGTTAAAAACAGTGCTAATAGACTACTGCACGGTCTTATTAGGCTAATGTGTAGTAAACATCACAAAATCACTGTGCAGTACTCTAGTTACCGTGCATTCAGTTAGTACCTCATTAAGGATGTACTAAACTAAATGCACAGTAACTAGGGTGCATTAACGAACATGTAGATGTGCTCATTGTGCAGGAGTTACTGTGCAGCAATACTTGTGTAGATGCTGACTGGGAGCAAGTTTGCTCCAGGTCAGCCTAGACAGCAGGGGGCCACAGGGGACAGGGAGCTCTCTGTCCCCTGTTCTGGTGCTGTTCTGCTCCTGGCTCCTCCCTGGAGCTGGGAGCCACTCAACACCAGGACTGGGGAGCTCTCTGCCCCTTGTCCTGGCTCCTGGATCCCAGCATGGAACTGGCAGCTCAGGAGGCCGAGTAGGGGCAGGGAACCTGGCCCTTGCCTGCCTTCCCAGTGCAGCTCTGCACAACACAGAGCTGCCTACTCCAGGGGGCGAGCAAGAGCTGAAAAACCAGACTGTGCTCACCCCCGGTTGCAGCCAGCACTGCACCCAGCAGGGCAGCTACTGGTGAGCCTTGTACCACCTCCTCCACCCAGCAGGAGGCTTGCCAGCAGATGCTCCAGACCTGGGAGAGTTCCCAGTGAACCCCTGTTGGGCAGGGGGTTTACTGGCAGCTGTGTGTCCTGATGGGCATGGGGCTAAGAGAGCTCTGTCCCCTTCGGGGCAGCTGTCTCCCAGCCCAGTGCACATTAGGTCCCCTCGCGATGTGCATGCGGCCAGGAGACAACTGCTGCCTGGTGCCCATTAGGACCAGCCCTATGTCCCTTGCCAGCCCCCAACTGTCTCCCTAATGAGACTACGTGCATGAGGCAACAAGATGGCAGGAGTCTCGCCCCCCGTGCCGCAGGAGCAGGGAGAGAAAAAAAGCGCACGCTTTTAAAAAACAATGATAGGACGAGCTCACTGTTCATCAGCTCGTCATCGTGGGCGTCATCAAAGTAATAAAAGGGAGCCCCAAGCCGCGCCGGAGCGAGGTCGTCATTTTCACTCTGTTGTAAAAAGGGTAAGCTAGACTGATCATCTAGCTCCCACCTCCCGTCCGTGCCTAGCAACCCTGGGCGCCATTTATACTTACTGTGACATGTCTGCTCGTTGTATTCACCTCGTTTGGTTCTATCTTCTGTCACCCGCAGCTGCAGCCGTAAGTAATTAAAAATTCTCTGATTTCTCTCATCATCCCACCTGCTCCTTATTAATCATTAATTACAACCACGTGTAAGCCGGACTTGCACAACCCCATCGCCTGCTAAAAGTCCCGAAGCTTTACCTGGTCCTCATGCGCAGCAATAGCAGCGTGACATGGCGTCATGAACAGGATCGAGGCTTTTAGACCCACTGGTCACCACGTGTCCGTGGGGCAAGGGATGCCACCCCACTGAAGATGATGCTGAATTGTGGGTGCATATAAGTTACCATGCTGCTAGCTTGGCTCCCAAAACCTGCCGAGGCTATTTGTCCCTGAAGAAGGGTCAGAAGGAATGGGCTTTTGAGGGGATGCCCTCAGCCCTAGGATGCCTGTTAACGGACTCTAAAACCTTGTTCTGTCTGCAAGATGAGGGGCAAACAGTTGATGCAAAAAGCGGTTCGTTTCTTTGGAGGCTCGCAAAGAATCTCAGACACACACTTATTAGCAGCACAAAAGGTGTATTTGCAAATAGGGTCAGAGCAGAGTCAAAGACTCAGATTACTCCGAACCCTTGAGGAATTTTTGCATCCTGTATTTATCTTCTTCCTCCTGGGCACGTGTGCAGAAACAGGAACTCTTACAGCTCATTTCCGTTTCATACAAACATATGTGTGGTTACATCACTACATCCATTGCATGTACATTATAATTAACTACTTAAGTATGCATGGCGGAGAAGTAAATATGCATCAGCTAATTGCGCATGCTCAGAAAGTTCTTTAGGTCACCAAGAGTTTAAATCCCCCCCGCTTTCAAGGACACAGTCAGTTGAATTCCAGCTTCTGTAATCTGCATGAGAAAAGCTAGGGGGAGGCTGGGGGAGAGCGTGATTTAGTATAAGAAGAACTGTGGCAAGGCTGGCCAAGAAAAAAAGTCCTTGGCAGTGTTTTTTCTTATCAGGTACGAGATGCAAACTGTGCATTTCTAACAACACTCCATTTCTAACAATATTATAACAATACTCCATTTCTAACACAGTGTCCCTAAAGAAAGTTAAGGGGTATGGGATAGCAGATCCCACCCCGGCACTAACCTGGGCACGGGGGCTGTGACACTTAAAGAGCCTAGGAGTCGATACGCCCGCAGATAATTATCGCTGCCTGCCATTAAAAGAAGGCTCTCTGGGGCATGCAATGGCCGCAGATTTGATTAGTGGTTTGGAGGCACATGGGAAAACCACACATAAGTGGTCGGGGCCCGTGTGGGATAAAGCAAAGTGCCTAAGTATTGTGTATCAGCATTTTGTTAACACGGTGCAGTTGTATGTTAACTTGGAGTCTCAGCTTTATGCTGCAGCACAATGTGCAGCCGATGAAAGCCAAGAAGAAATGAAGCAGGCGGCGGAGACACCATTGCCCGCGCAGCCTGTAGCTCTGCCCACAGCACCGCCCCCTCCATACAATGGCCCAAAAGGCGGGCCAGCAGAGGAAGCTCCACCTGCCCTCTATCCAAAGCTGTCAGCTCTCCCTGACGAGTCAGCGTCCACGCCTCCAGCGACACCTGCTCTGCTTACAGCTTATCCGATCAGCACAACAAAGATCACCATCGGGCTGGCAAGACAGCCAGTGACGAGCACTTCCTGGAGGAGTAGATCATGAATAGAGGTATGTGACCTGATTACCTCTACCTCCCGCCATCCAGGGGAGCCACCACTAGTTTGGCTGGGCCGCATGGTCATAGAGTTTGATTATGATCATGTGGACCAAGAAGAAAGAAAGTCTGGGAGAAAAGAAAGTTCCCAACGTTATGAAGAACCAGAGTTTAAAGAGCGAGTTTCTTCAGGAGACAAACAGAGAGAACAAAAAGAACAAAAGAAGTGTAAAGTACAGAAGAAGACCACAAAGAAAAAGAAAAATGTTAAGAAAAAGCGGAAGAGGTCCAGAGGTGATTCTGAGGTGTCTGATGAAGACATTGTTCCATACCATAAGAAGAAAAAACATCCTCATACTCGCATATTAACGCACCATAATTGGCTAAGCCGGCGCAACCCAAATTTACCGTAAATCTTAACTTATTATGTAGATCTTGTTAATTGATTATTAATGTGTTATCTTGTTACAGGTTCAGAGCAATGACTTGTGAGAAAATTCCTTTCTGACATTAGCTATCGTGTCCCGCAATTGTGTAAATGATACTCAAGAAAATGGCACCTTCGTTGCATGTACCGACCAAGTCCCCAGTGTTCAGCAGCTAGGCCTTTCGTTTACCCCATTTACTTTTAATGATTCCTTTGAATTCACATCCTGGGCCAACTTTCCTAGTTGCCTGTCGGGATGTCCCAGGACGGTCGATGGCATTTCCCTAAATCCTATTAATTTAACAAACTCAGTAGCCCCCATAGTATGGCTAAAGAATGGTACTGCCTTAGACCGATTACTGATATGTAACACCTCCATGCAGCAAGCAATTTTCATGTGGTGGCCAACCTTTAATAATAACAATTGCCACCACTCCGCATGGGTTTCCCAACTTATAAGCACCCCCTATTTCGGAAAAGTTGTTTCCCTTCCAGCAGGCCTTCAAACCTTAGTCTCGGCCTGTAAGGCAGCAGCAGTGCAGTGCAACTACCCGATTAGTACCGATGCAGTCACATATATTCCATCAAACTTTAGCCCAGCGGCTTTCGGGCAAGTGTGTGCGCACGCTCCGGAACTAATTCTCCATAATTGTTCCAATTCCCCAGCAACCACTCCTTGTGATAGTCATTCCCCAAAAGATGCCTTACCACCCAGATGGGTATGGCTTAACCTTAACACCTCTCGTGCCTTTTTAGACATCCAGCCAGATTCCGACTATAAGTGGATGTTAGTTACCACCGCCCTCAACATGAGACAGTTTATACTTTATCGCGAGCCGCCTTTTTCCCAATGCCCACAGTCTGGCTGTGCAAAACGCAGTGCGTGGGATCAAATGTCTCACCTCGAGCGGCTAGGCACTATATTCCCTTCAGTCGGTACACCCCTTGTGTTAACTAAACTTGTGTACCTTAACCAAGCCTTTGAGGCCTTTGGCAATTCCACAAAAACAGGTTTTGAGAAGATGGAACAAGCGATCAATGAGCTTCAACAAGCCGTGTACTTTAACCGCCTCGGGTTAGACTATCTGTTAGCCACAGAAGGTGGCCTTTGCACTTATGACATCTACAACGGCTCTTTTCCATCCAAAGGTGACAGTCAACTACAATGCTGCTTACGTTTCACCCCTGCTAGCTTCAACCTCACCAGCGTCCTGCAGGGAATTGACATTGCCCTCAGCCTTACACGCCAGGCCCACGATGTTGGCTCTGACTCTGACTGGCTGTTTAGCTGGCTCGATGTATTTGGACTCGGTCACTTTAAGCACCTAGCAGTTACGGCTTTAACCATTTGTTCTGTTGGCATTATAATATGTTGTTTATTCTGTTTTTTATTGCAGTGGCTAAAGTCACGATTAGTACATTTATCTGCATTTGTATACACCTGTTTACCCAGTGACAAAGCAGCTATGAGTTCGGCTGTACAAGAGCCGTACCCTGAGGATGAGTACGGTACCATAATTTAGAACATCTTGCTGCCTTGCGCAAGGGGGCATGTCTCCCTAATGTGACCACGTGCATGAGGCAACAAGATGGCAGGAGTCCCACCCCCCATGCCGTGGGAGCAGGGAGAGAAAAAAAGCGCACGCTTTTAAAAATCAATGATAGGACAAGCTTACCGTTCATCAGCTCGTCATCGCGGGAGTCATCAAAGTAATAAAAGGGAGCCCCTAGCCGCGCTGGAGAGAGGTCGTCATTTTCGCTCCATTGTAAAAAGGGGAAGCTAGACTGATCATCTAGCTCCCACCTCCTGTCCGTGCCTAGCAACCCTGGATGCCATTTATACTTACTGGGACATGTCTGCTGGTTGTATTCACATCATTTGCTTCTATCTTCTGTCATCCGCGGCTGCAGCCGTAAGTAATTAAAAATTCTCTGATTTTCTCTCGTTATCCCACCTGCTCCTTATTAATCGTTAATTACAACCACGTGTAAGCTGGACTTGCACAGCCCCATTGCCCGCTAAAAGTCCCGAAGCTTTATCTGGTCCTCACACACAGCAATAGCAGCGTGACGTCAGCTAGTACCCAGGGAAGCCTGGAGCTCCCCATGGCTGCTGGTGAGGGGGTGGGGTGGGGGCAGAGCAGGGTGGGAGGAAATCTGCTCCCAACAGATTTGCTTCCGGGGAAGGCTTACTGTGCAGTATTTTACTGTGCATAAGCCTAATGTGAATTAATAGCATGTGTGGATGCTCACTGAGAGTGGTCAGGGAGGATCTCTGTTGCAGGGGAGAGTGGTGTTGCTAAGGAGAAGCAAGCAGGGCGCCATCTCCAGGTGTCAAATTTGGCATGGGGGTTCCCAAAAATAGCAGCAGCTGCTGTTGCTGCTGGTGGTGTTGATGGTGGTGACCCAGTCACTGCTGTTGTCTTGTGCACTCTTGTTGCCTAGCTGGCAGAACTGCCCAGCTATGCCTCTGTGTCCTGTGGCTACTGTTGGAGTAAGGACAACGATCCAGATGGGCCATGAATGAGTCTGGCCCCTCTGGAAGTTCCTGTAGTTTGGACCAGTCAAGGATTTTCTGTTAACTCCCCCATGCTTTTTGTAGGTGGCAAGTGTCATTTTTATACAATCAGCACCTTTGGGTTTTGCTGATTTTTCTCTCTAGGCAATTTATACCAGGAAGATAACCAACATGGACCACTGGGGAAGAAACTGCTTGAACAGTGGCTGTCCTGGCTGCTGTTCTGGCTGAGCTGAGTGTAGTGAGAACAGGGCTGGAAGGAAGCAGGGTTTCCACCTCAGTCTTGCCTTACCTGGACATCCAGATATGGAGTTCCTTCCATGCATTCTCCACTCTGGCCCTCTTCTGCCCCAAAAGCAGACCTACTGCTAGAGGAGGAACAGGCTAGAATTTGCAGACTACATGAATGGGAGAGGGCAAATATGACTTCACTGTCAGCTTAAATTTACTGCGCAGTAAATTACTGTGCAGTAAGTGTGAATAGGCTGGCATCTATGTGTGCATTAACGTTGTGTGTGGACTAAAGTTAGTCTCAAGTCAGTCCACAAACACAATGTTACTGTGCTGTAAGATGCCTACACATGCATTACTGCACAGTAACTAATTGGGCATATATTTTATACCTGTATGAAGCAGGTGTCAAATTTATGCTCAAGTTGGCATAAGTCAGCGTATTTACTGTGCAGTATGGGCATGCACGTGTAGACACCTGCCCTTACTGAACAGTGATTTTGGTTACTGTGCAGTACATGCATGCGCAGTACATGCACATGTGTAGATGTGCCCTGTACCAAATTCTGGGCTGTGTGGGCTCCTGAGGTTGCACTAAATTACAGCAGCCTTATCTAGCTGTCCTGTAGGTCAGAATAGTTGGAGAACAATTCATTTCCCGACTCCCATGCAGTGCTAGTAGCTGGGTCAGAAGGGGGGTGGGTCACAAAGCTGTCATGCTGCTCCTGTGTGGAACGGTTTCCCTGAGGAGCACCTTTCCTTTTTTAATAGTGGTGTAGAGATGACACAGAGAGGGACAGAGCTCAGCCCTGTGATGGCAGGCCCAGAGAAGGAGAAATGGCCTTGTCAAGCCCTGTTCTAGGAGAGAGGGGTTGCAAAGCCCTGATTTCCAGACAGAAACCTGTTGTAGCAATCAAAACACCAGAGCTGCACAGCAGAGAGGAGGGAGACCATGGGAGCAGAATAGGCCTTATTGTTCCTCCTTGAGCAGCAGCAACATGACAGATAGAGTTTTTTGCTTTCAAAAATACACATTTACTAGGCTAACCCTCTCGAATACGCTGAAAGCAGTTCACTCTCTGTACACACACGCACGCGCACACATATATCAAGCTTTGCAATTTTCTCCTTGTCTTTTTATGGCTGTGGGTAGTTGTGCTGACCTTTGGAGGGGGTGGGGCACAGGGCTGAGAAAATTCCATTAGCGATCAATAAGCATTTTTCTCTGTCAAAATAACTTTCCCCCAGAGAATATAATTACACTGTTGAAGCCTCTCTAACAAGCCCACTGCTGAAATGAATAACGCAACGAGATGGAATGAAGCTGTTAGTCCCTGCAGAGCTCCGGGAGGAAACTGGAGAATTTAAAGTAAATCAGGTGGGATTTCTCTTTGAACCCCCCCCAGCTAAAGCAACCCCCCCAAAAAACTCAAACTGCTGAAGTTAAGGAAAGTTGCTTTCTTCCTCCTTGCTGTCCAACCCTGCAAAGCCTCAATTTCAGCAGAAAGCTTCCCGCTGCAAGGATAATGGGGTGTAGCCATCACTTGCACCAGAGAAATGATGTCCCTTGCTTGCACGTTTCAACCAGGTGTATTTACCATGTTCCCCATTTCAGGAGCTCTGAAGCCATTGGTATAGTATGCTGCAATTTAGGGGCTTTGAATCTGAGGGCAGGACAGCCTAGGAAGGGTCACTAGACTTACTCTTCAAGTGATTAAAGACTGAACTTTGTGTTGGAGAATTGCCTGAGATGCTTCTCAGGGAAAAGATTCTCCTGCAAAAGTCAGCAGGCTAAGCAGCCCATTTATAGAGTCCCAGTCTCTAGCCATTGGACTGCCTCCCCCTTAATAAATTCTAAATATATCCCTACTTTCACCAACATTCATCACTGCCAATCCACTGCTTTTATTAGAGTTATTATTGACTGATGCTAGGGAAGGGGGAGGAAGAAACGGGACCTTTCTTATTAAACTAGACTTCAGGTTGTGCTCTTTCCAAACCCATTGGTGTTTGAGGGCAGTGCCGTGGGCTGCCAGCCTAGCAACCAGGCTCCAGCATTAGCGAAAGACTTTGTAGCGTGTCCCCATTGTCACGCTGCTGTCCGATCACAGCGCAAGAGACCAGAATGGCAGTGTTAGAAGGGTTGTTTAGCTGTCTATGGGACGGTTAATGTGAGTCCAGCTCACGTTGCCCGGTAGAAGGTGGTGAGGTGATAGTCACGGAGGCGGAGAGTTGTTGAAAGTAGAGACTTATTTACTCACAGTGAGCGTTGAGGAGAGAAATGAGATGCAAAGAAGTAGACTGCTGATCATGTTGGGGCCGGCAACGAAGCAGTGTTCGGCGGTTGCTAATCGCGAACGGGAGGCGGAAGCTAGGTGATCAGGCTAGCATCCCTTGTGATAATCGAAGCGGGCGAAATATTATTAAAAATACATTATCAATAGCAGATTTAGAAAAACACAGCTGCTTAGCTCTCCTTGTCTCCTTGGTGGGAGAAG
>NW_017728931.1:166564-208423 GCF_001723895.1 Crocodylus porosus
TCTTCTCTGACCCTATTTGCAAATATATACCCTTTTGTATCACCAACAATGTGTGCCTGAAGGATCATTAATATTCATTGAGCCTCCAAAGAAACGAACCGAGAGAGTTTTTTTACCTCACTTGGGTGTGGCTGTGTGCTTCCTTATATCACTCGGGTGACGCGTTCAACGGTGAGCTGGCTGTTTTCACCTATCACCTCTCAGGGTTCTGTGTTCGGGCCTTATTTGGCGTTGCGGACCGGCCGACCTCACCTATGTTGGTGACGCTCTGATAACGAAAGTAGTGGTATGGCAGTGTTTGTTTTACCCTTTTCTGACGGTTGCGGGAAGGAGGGCACGGCTTGCCATTTTGGTGCCTCGTGCATTGATGCCACCATTATGGTGTGCGTATGACACCCATGTGGTACCCAGCTGGACTATTTTACCCCTTCTACCCACAGGAATTATCTGCCCCTACTTTCAGCCACTGACTAGCCTGTGCTCTGTGGCAGAGTCAACAGCCTGCAGAAGTGCCAGCACTGCAGGCCTCATTGGTGGGGGTGCTCCTTGTATGGCCCTTACCCACCACCTGACACACAGAGGCTTCGCTCAGCTTGCTTATCACTTTGTCTATATTTATTAGATTTATATGCCACTCTTTCACCTCCTCAAAAAAGGCTCATGTCACCTTAAAGTAAGACAGAATTACATATGAAAGCAAGTGGAATATTAAAATAAGATTGGAAACAAAAAATCCCTAAGCAATATCCCAGCCTAACTTTGCTCATTAAACACCTATCCACATAGGAAGGTCTTACAGCATTATTGGAAGATGTCAAGGCTTGGGCTTTTACAACCCTCAAGAGGGAGGGAGCTTCAGAAGGGTGACTACCAAGAATGATGCCCCATGAATTTTTGCCAGGCAGCCTTAGTGGACCAAAAGTCCAAGCAAGAGGTTAGGGATTACCTTGGGGCACAAGGGAAAAGGCATCTCCTTAGATATGAAGGGCCAAGGTTGTTTAGGGTTTAACAGGTTAAAACAAACACCTTGAATTTAATTGGAAAAGCTACTGGAAGCCAGTGCAGCTGGCTGCTGCATTCTGCATCAGTTGCGGCTTCCAAATGGCCAAGGGCAGCCCTATGTAGAGCACACTGCAGTAGACCACATTGCTATTCTCCAAGTCATGAGGGCATGCATGATGGTGGCCAGATTCAAATCTGTAAGAAAGAGTGGTAGCCTTGAGATGCAGGAGAGTGGGCGTGGCAGGTATTTCTTCAATGTAGGGTAGTGTGAATGATTAACCATGTTCTCCCAAAACAAGCTGTCATCTCACATTGCACCAGGTAGTCTCCTTGAACTCTCCTGCCATGACTTTGATGTTAAAAGGAAGAAGCTAAAGATGACCACAATCCTATGAAACAAGGTAGATGTTAGCTTTGTGACTTAGAAGGTTGGCTTCTCTTTGCAGGGCTCCACCATCCCCATCTCCTGCCGGCACCACACCAGATGTTACAAGTGTACTTGCATCTGTTCTCTGCTATGGGACCTTCAGCCCCCAGGTTGTCTTGACTAGGCTCTAGGTGCCTTGCTCCTTGCTCCTGGTTGCTTGCCCCATTTTTCTCAGCACGGGTCCCAAGCTGACCATCGCACAGTTTGCTCCAGCCCTTATCCTTCAGGGCTGGTCATCGGAGGAGAATACCCCAAACTCATGTAAATATGCATCTCCGTCTCTTCTTTCTTCCAGGTCCCTGCAACCACTCACCAGCTGGGATGCTACAGCTGTCTTGATTCCCTGTCTCCACAGGTCAATAAGTCTTCAGGACTCTTCCCTGAGTCCCCTGGGTTAGTCTTTCACTGCTGCTGTCACACCATGTGCCCCTAGGGTCCTCTTCATGCAATCTTCCCTCCTGGACCAATGCCGACTGCCAGGCTGGTATCCTTTCAATTCCCCGTGCTGATCAGCTGCGTTTTCCGCAGCAGCATCCCATTCACTGCCTTCTCGGCGCTTGCAGTTGATTGGGCTAATTGCCCTCCAGGTCTTCTGCACAGTTTCTTCCCTGCCTGGCTTTGCCTGCCCCCACCTGGGCTTGCTTTGGTAAGTTGCTCTTTTTCCTTTGTACGTTTTGGGTTTTGGGGCAGGGCGAGCTTACTGCCCTGTTAGAGGTAGCTTCTGGGTCTGTTGATTCCTGATTCATGGAATTTCATAGAATTTTAATGGTGTGCTTCCTTGCTGTACAGAGGGGCAGCAATAGTGTCCTACCTCAGTCCAGTCTTGGATAAATATGAGTTTCAGGGCATGCAGCCCAATCTGCACACAGGCAAATTTCACTCAGAATTAGTTTAAATGATTCTCTTCCAATTCATCTCTGCCTATCAGCTGGAAAGATCTTGGTAATGTGTCTAGGTAGCATCATAACAGTGGCTGAGTATTAACATGGTTGTTGGGGTAAGTCATTTGAATGAGCAAGCATGCTGAATTGTTGCTCTATGTCTGTGGTTCACCCAGAGAAGCAAGATCCTGTTCTGAAAGTTTATTTCCAACGAGCCAGCTGAGAAGTCAGAACATTTTCTGCCAACTGCTTTCATTAAAAACCACTGTATTTCATCAGAACCAGAATGTTTTTCGGACATGTATTGATTTCAATGCATTTTTTGACAGGAAAGTTTCTCACATCCAGAATAGACCCTCTGGTCAAATGGACAGAAGAAAACACTAAATAGAAAACCTAACCTTTCTGCTCCAAATCGGAGACTAGTTTACATCCACTTTCCTTTTTTTGCTGATGAGGACTTGCTCCATCTTTCTATTATTACTTTTTCATCTCTATGAGGCAATCTGTGGATCAGAGAGAACTATATTGCTACTGGGTCTGTCAGCATGAGGCACACAATAGCTCTTGGAAGTGCGCATCTGGGAGGGGCATATGAAGAGTCACAATGCTCCCTCAGAGGGTGTTTGCATCCACTGATTCCTTGGCCCTTGAGGAATGTTGCTACAGCAGGGGATTGTGGGAACTTGTCTGCAATAGGCACAAGGCAAACCCTTTATGAGCGCAGATCAGTCATGGCAAACATTGCACTCTGCTGCACTAGACAGGTCCTGCCCTCTTCATGCTGGCAAGTGGGTGTGTGGGGGCTGACCACTGGAATAGCTTCTCACAAGCACGGATCACAGAATCATAGAAAATGAGTGTTGGGAGGGAGCTCAGGAGGTCATCTAGTCCAACCCACTGCTCAAAGCAGGACCAGCCCCAGACCCAGCTAGATCATCCCAGCAAAGGTTTGTCTAGCCAAGTTTTGAAAACCTCCAAAGATTTACCCCTCTCTGGGTAACCTGTTCCAGTGCTTTACAACCCTCCCAGTGAGAAAGTTCTTCCTAATATCTAATCTAAACTTCCCTTGCTGCAACTTGAGGCCATTGGTCCTTGTTCTGTCATCTGCCACCACTGAGAACAGTCTAGCTCCAAACTCTTTTGAACTTCTCTTCAGGTAGTTGAAGGCTGCTATTAAATCCCCCCTCAGTCTCCTTTTCTCTAGACTAAATAAACCTAGTTCCCTCAGTCTTTCCTTATAAGTCATGTGCCCCAGCCCCCTCTCCCCTTTCAGGCTGGCAGGTGGGGACCATGAACAATGTGTGCCCCTGGAGGCTGGGGGGGCATGGTGACTGCCCGCAGGTGGCAGCAGCGATGTTGGCAGTGAGCAGTTGGGGGGAGGGAGGTGGTGAGTGGTGGGTGGCAAGCGGAAACCACCTGCAGCCGCCAGCGGCTGCATCAACTGGGGGGGCGGGTGGTGGCAACTGCTTGCAGAAGCTGGTGGCAGCTTCAGCGGCGGCCAGTCCCAGGGGGGCACATGCCCCCATGTGACCCCCCCAAGCAGTGCCTATGATGGGGACACTAAAGAGCCAGGTGGGAGGGTACATGCCTTTACTGAACTCCCCCAGTCCCAGCCTCTCCCTGCACTCTGCTTCTTCCCTTGCCTTCACTTCCCGTCAAATTCACTCACAACACAATCGTCCCCCGGGGACACTATTCACACACACCTAGCCCTTCCCTCCCAGAGCCCAAGGATGCCTTAGTCAGAACCTCCCCATGCCTGCTCAGTTCAGACCCTTCCTTTCCCTGTAGCTCCCACCCCCAAGCTGACGCACACACCTCTACCTGCCATTGCCAAGGTCTTTTCAGTTGTGGTCTGGTGAGTTTGGGGTCCACTCGCATATGCCGTGCTCAGCAATCCCTGGTCAAACCACCTCTGATACTGCTACCTGACACCTTCCTAACTCAATACCTTCACTTTCCCTGATAAGCCCCCTCCCTGCCTATACCCCAAGGGCTGAAGCCCTTTACTGCCCACCTTTCTAGCAGGGGGCTGTACTCTCTGCTCCTGTAGGATGGCTCAGGCTGAAAGAGCTTCCACACTGCTCAACAGCAGCCCCCTGGGAATGCTGGGGATGTGACGTAGACCAGAGATTTTCAATCAGGGTGAGGAAGCATCCTGGGGTGCCATGAGATCCTTTTAAGGGTGTTGTGGGGTGCCATTCAATAGTAGCACTGTTAGGTGTGCAAGCACCTATATGTGATTCACAAGATAAATCCTGACATTTCAAACAGGAATGCATCGTGTCAAACACACTGACCTGTTGTGGGCTTGTTGAGTTCTTTGCAATAGGATTGCCTTGTTATTTTTCCATATTCAAACAACAAGTGAAAGCGAAGCGCTGGCATTTTCTGAACGGGTCCTGGAGTCTAAAATGATTGAGAACCACCGGTGCACACAGACCCTGCATCTTCTCTCTCTGTTGCCTTCATCTGCATGCTGCATCTCCCCCAGCCCCTGTGTGGGCAACTGCAGCCTTGCAAATGTTGAACTGCTTTAGGGTGGCACGTGCCCCCCTGGTGGTGGTCATGTGGTACTGCACCTTCAGTGTCGGGGACATCCCAGTAAGCTTAGTACTTCATCATCACACCCTACCTATGTCCTTTTAGAGTCCATTGTTAGGGGTGGTTTTTAAGACATCTTTTTTTCTTCCTTCTCTGCTATGAGAAAAGCCCTGTCTATGGTAATGCTTTTTTGTGGGTATGTGCCCAAGGCTGCCTTAATCAATGGGATGTCAGCTCTGCTGGCTTCTGTCTGCCTGGTGAACCATAAGGCACAGTCCCAAAGCAACTTGGTGTCACCAGTTACTGTGGCTGGGATGGGCTTATGTTTGAGAAGGGAAGTACCTGGTGTGTAGATCTCAGATTCTCAAATGAGTTGGGAGGCTGGGAAGACAAAAAAACACCCCCTTTGCTTATAAAAGGAGCATATGTGATCTTGAGTAATGGAGAGAGGGGATCCCTCCAGGATGTTTTCAGAGAATTGCCTTTCAGAGCAGAGCTGCATTTTAAAGTATCCACTGGAGAAAAAAGACTCTCCTGTAGAACAGATCCATTTCCTGGCTCATCTGGAACAGGTTCAAGGTTTAATTGCATTAGCACCAATAGCTGTTAAGCTAACCTGAACCCTTGCACTTGTAGCAAAATCAATATGATTTTACTAAGGCATTGCCCAGAAAAAGATAGACAAAAAGGCTCTGCATAGGAGCTCAGGGAGGGAGTGATTTTCCTGTCTTAATGTTGAGACATCTAGTCCAATTTTTTCTTTCCCATTTTTTAACATATTGGGCGTGTCTACACATACATTTAAGTGTGACTGAATTTAATGTGCATTAAGATAATCCGCATTAAGTAATTTTGGGCAGGTGTCTACATGTGCAGGGATTTGGCACTAAAGTTAGTTCCAAGTTAGCATCCCAGCCCTTAGATGTTCCTCGGGGCTAGGCTCAGGCACGTGCTTTAATATGCATTAACTAATCGCACCTAAATATGATACCTGCATTTGCAAGTATCAAATTTAGGCATGATTAGCCTACATTAATGAGCATTAAGGGCTTGCATGTGTTTCCTGTGACCAATAGTAGCCACCTGAGGGCTTGCACATGTAGATACATGCCTGTAATGCACATTAACTTAGGCTAATGTGCATTAATGCATCTCATGTAGATGTGCCCATTATTTCTCTTCTTTCAGAGCCTGGGGGGGAGCTGCCAGCTGATAAAGAGACCCCCTTGTGCTGAGTAGTGTACATGTCCATAGCAGTCCATGCCCTAGAAAACTTAAAACTCTAGATAGGCAAGAGGAGGTATTATCCCCATTTACAGCTGAAGAGCGGAGGAGCAGAGACAGCTAATAATTGGTCCAAAGTTACATGTTTACCTTTATGATTACCTGCTCTCACTCTCTCTCTCTAGCATACAAAATCTATCCTAGGGTGCTTGGGTGAAGCTCAAGAATTGTCCTGCTCCAAGTCCACTGGGTAGAAGCGGATGCAATAACTGTCTTAGCACAATCGTGTCATTTTCCAGTATCAAGGATCTTCCCATGTGTCTGTTCCCTTCAGATTTAGTGGCTCTTGTCTCTATGCCCTGGTGCTTGATGCACCCCTGATGCTTGGGCACATATCTACAATGAGGAGAAACCTGTAGTTAGAATTGGGTGATTTTCAACCCCTCCCCGCCATGAATAATAAATTTGCCCCCAAAAATGGTGTTTTGAAAGTGCCAAATTATTCACAAAATTGAGGCAAGTGTGGCTTCAGTCAAAAAAGGGTGAGGGAAGTGGCATATTGCTTTGACATTTTTAAAAAGGAAATCTTTCATCTTCAAGATGCCAAAAAGTTTTGTTTCAACATTTACAAAATTAATTTTTAAACTTTTCCTTTCTACTTATAGGGGGCAACTTGTGCTTAAAAATTGTACCTAAATTAAAAAAAAAAAAAAAGGAAAAAGAAAGCAGGAAATAGATTTTAAATAAAGAACAAATGAAATGGAACATATTTTTTGGGTTGTCCTGAAATGTTGATTTTCTTTAGTTTAGTTGAAAAATAAAAAAGAAAATCAGCATCAGTTTGACCCAAACTTATTATTTTTCCTTGATTTTTTCATGGATTTTCAGTCATGGAACTAAAAATCTCCATTATGCGCCCTGATATAGCTGAAATGGAGTGACATGACATCTTTGGCTCTTCACAGCTACAGCTGTATCAAGTGCTGACTTGGTCCAAAGTGATGGAATGAGGTTGAGCTCCCATCTGCACCCCAAAGTGGAACCATGTTGTAACTGGGGCATGGGGCACTGGTGCTGTACATGCGACTCCTGGCTCAGATGCATTTGGGGTATATATGAATACACCCAAAGGAAGCTCCCTATGGAAGTGAATGATGGGACAGGCTCATCTCAGAGCAGGTCTCTCTGTGTGGTTAATGATGTGTTCAGCCAGCTGCTGGAGTACTGCTATCTGTCAAGATATGACCTGAGGCCACTAGGCTCATTTTGTGCAGGGCTGCAGTTTGCGTTGGGCTCCCAGGAGAAAAGAGGATGTTCATTGTCCACTAACCCACTTCATCCTCAGCCAGTTTCTAGTCTTCTATTGACATAAATGCAGTGTTTAATTTGCAAGTTACCATTAGATCAAATTAGCATCAAGCAGTAGATCACTTTCAATAAGGCCGTGTGTCTGGTCAGCCACGGTGCCTAGGGACTGCAGCAGTGTCCCTCCACCGACCCACCAGGAAGACAGCATCAGTAATTCAGAGGGCTCTCTTGTGATTAACTGCCTGTGACCTGCAAGCTGAGGTCCGTTTAATTCTGTTTTACCATTTGCAGCTCAGTCTGCGTAAATGGTGTTAACATTGGCTTTGGTTGCAGAAGGCAGAGTAACGGCACAAGGGCCTTGGGAGTGAGAAGCTGGGAGTCAAAATAAAGGGGTGCTGCATGTGCCAATCACAGAACAGAGCATCCAGGCTTCTTTTGATTTTTTTAACTAGTTCCTGGAAGAATAAAGGTATTAATAAACATTCACTTGTACAGGGGGATAGATTATGCCTGTAGATGTTTCCTGTGCAGAACATGAATGCATTGTCCCAGGGTGGCTTCTGTGTGCCAGAGATACCTATCCGAGTCATGCCGTTTCCTCCTTACCCCCAGGGGAGGGGCAGTCACTGGCTAGTGGCCTGTGCTAGGGGACAGCTGTAACACCCCTTATACAATCTCAGCTTGGCTGACCAGCCCAGTGAAGAAGATAGAGCCAAGTCCTCTTTTTTTCCCTGGTGGTGAGCAACTGATCCTGGTTATACTTACCACACTCACCCAGTTAGGGAGCAGAAGCAGAATCATGTGTTTCCTGTGATCAGTGGCAGCTACCTGAGGGAAATGGGAGTGTGGGTGGGGTTTGCAGAAAGTGAACATTGAGGTCATGCATCCTAGGCTCTGGTATACTGGTATCCAGGATGTTCTCATGGAAGGACTGGTATATTTCCTATGGGAAACTGTAGTAGGGAGCCAGAGGCTCTTGTTACTTTGAGAGAGAAACTGCAGTAGGTATGTCCCCAGGCATACCCAGGTGAAGACAGCTTGTTTGGGGCTAGCTGCATGGGAGCAGGTAGCCGGAGACTCATAGCCTGCAAGTGCCTAACAGTAGGACAATATGGCAGAGCCCTGGGTAGGCAGTAGGGGGACAACTGCAGCTTGGCCAAAGAAAGAGCAATAGACTGCTCTGGAGGCTGAGAGGACAAATCTGTGGCTTGTCAGGGGAACACCTGATTGGAAGGGGAGGAGCCCAGAAGATATAAGCCTGGGTCCATGAGGCAGAGGGCCCAGGGCAGCCCTGAACTCTGTGAGGAGAAGAGCTCCTGCTAGCTTAGGCTAGTAAGGAGTGGGAGCTGCAGGCCAAGTCAGCTTCCAGGGCTGGAAGTGCCATGGAGTAGGGAGGTGGCTTGACAGTAGTATAATGACCTAGAGTGGGTCTTTGAGTGGTTGAGTTTAAAACGGTAGCTTACATTTCTGTTTTAGTTTTATACTGGAGGATTAGGTAGTGACATGGGTGGTGACATGAATGACTGGTGCCTCCTGAGACTGGCGGGGCACCATGGCAGCGAGCAACAACCAGGGACCACCTGCAGCCACTGGTGTTGGCAGTAGCAAGGACGGACTGCTCACAGTCACCAGCGTTGGTGTCAGTGGCAGGGGGGTGGGGTGGCAAGCTGCGAGTTGAGACTGCCTGCTGATTCTGCTGGCTGTGTTGGCAGCGAGGGGAGGGCGAGTGGCAAGTGGTGATCACTTGCAGAAGCTGGTGGCAGCTTTGGCGATGGCCAGTTTCAGGGGAGGAACCAGCCCCCCGTGCCCCTGCTCTGTGTTGCCTATGGGTGGTGACTGCTGGTTTGGAGTAGTGCCAGCTGGGAACCAGTATGCCTGCTGGGGCTTGAGAGACCCCCCCCTCCCTCCCAGAGAACTGTGAAGTTTTGGTTAGTGGCAGGGTTCGATTTATAC
This sequence comes from Crocodylus porosus, assembly GCF_001723895.1. Classification (NCBI taxonomy): domain Eukaryota; kingdom Metazoa; phylum Chordata; order Crocodylia; family Crocodylidae; genus Crocodylus; species Crocodylus porosus. The sequence goes on from NW_017728931.1 coordinate 175,907, forward strand.
TTTGACTCTTTTGGCGGGGGTCTGCAAAATAAATTGGGCTGCCCATCATGATGTCCTAATAAAATCAGACACCCCTCCCCAGGTTATGATTTTCAAATCTTACAGTGGGGCTCTCATCTCTTATGGGGGGCGGGCTCAGAGCCTTGAGCTCTCGCATAATTCAAACGCTGGTTAGTGGGCAGAGGGCCCAGAAACCATGAGAGGTCAGTTTGATGTTGGTGAGAACACTCCAGGACTTAGGGGCAGCCTCCCAATCTAGCCAAAGAACATCAAGGTGTGGCAGGAAAGATAAACAGGGGAGGTTATATAGGGGACTAGGACCGTAGGCAGGATTATGGTGGTCTCTAGGGGGTGCCATGGCCACTCCAGGGCCTGTCCTACCACAGAAGGGTAAAGCCAATGGAGACATGGTTACCCACTTTCATTTCTGCTGTCCTGGTGATTCTAGGAGTTATACAAGGGCCTGACTGGATCCTTTGCAGCTAGGACCAAGAATATAATTCCTTTGTGTAGTTATGTCAAGAGATCTGACATCTGTTGGGAGATGCAGGCAACAAATTCCCACTGTTCACGCAGGTTCCTATCTTGTGTACAGGACCTCCACCTGACGCAGGAGGTACATGGTCCCACTAGGGGGAATGCCTTACTGGACCTGGTATTGGCAACAGGGGATGACATGATAGGGGACCTACAGATCAGTGGTCACCTGGGGGACAGTGACCACCAAATAATAGAATTCATCGTAAGGCACAGGGTGGGTAAGGTAACTAGTACAGTGGAAGTGCTAGATTTCAGGAAGGCCGACTTCAGCGAACTCAGGCATTTAGTCAATGATGCACTGCAGAGTAGGAGATTTGGTGAGATGGGAGCCCAGGAAGGGTGGTTGTGCCTTAAGGAAATGATCCTTCAGGCACAGAGGGAGACGATTCTGATAAGGGGGAAAACAGGGAAAGGGGCCAAGAGGCTTCCTTGGCTGACCAGAGAAATCCAGAGCAGCCTAAGGGCAAAAAGGGGGGCATATGAGCAGTGGAAACAGGGAGAGATTACTAAAGAGGAGTATGCCTCCTCAACTCACAGTTGTAGGGAGGCAGTTAGAAAGGCCAAAGCTACCATGGAGCTGAGGATGGCGTCCCAAGTTAAGGATAACAAAAAATTGTTTTTCAGATATATGGGGAGTAAAAGGAAGGCCCAGGGTGGAAGAGGACCACTACTGAATGGGCAAAAGCAATTAGTGACAGACAGGGGGCACAAGGCTGAACTCCTCAATGAATTTTTTGCCTCAGTCTTCCTAAACGAGGGGCAAAACAAGTCTCACATGGTAGAAAGGCAACAGCTGGGCACCAGACTACCAAGCTCTGACCCTGAGATGTTGCAGAGTCACTTGGAAGGACTGGACGTGTTTAAGTTGGCAGGCCCGGATGAGCTCCATCTGAGGGTACTGGAGGCACTGGCCGACATCATTGCAGAGCCACTGGCGGGAATATTTGAACGCTCGTGGCGCACGGGTCAAGTCCCGGAGGACTGGAAAAGGGCCAATGTGGTCCCTATTTTCAAGAAGGGGAGGAAGGAGGATCCAGGCAACTATAGGCCAGTCAGTCTCACCTCCATCCTTGGCATAGTCTTTGAAAAGGTTATTAAGGCTCATATATGTGAGAGCCCAGCAGGAAAAATTATGCTGGGGGGAAACCAGCATGGGTTTGTAGCGAGTAGATCATGCCTGACTAATCTAGTCTCTTTTTATGACCAGGTTACAAAACACCTCGACACAGGAATAGGGGTTGATATCATTTACTTAGACTTCAGGAAGGCCTTCAATATGGTATCCCACCCCATACTGGTGAACACAGTCCAGTGGGTGGATGATTACACAGTCTGGTGCGTGCCAAATTGGCTAGAGGGTTGTACCCAGAGAGTGGTAGTGGATGGGTCAGTATCAACCTGGAAGGACGTGGGTAGTGGGGTCCTGCAGGGCTCGGTCCTTGGACTGATACCCTTTAATGTCTTCAACAGCGACTTGGACGAGGGAGTGTAGTGTACTCAGTCCAAGTCTGTGAATGATACAAAACTGTGGGGAGAAGTGGACACACCGGAGGGCAGGGAACAACTACAGGCAGACCTGGACAGGTTGGACAAATGGACAGAAAACAATAGAATTTGATTTAACAGGGAGAAATGCAAAGTACTGCACCTAGGGAGGGGCACACCTACTGCCTAGGAAATGACCTGCTCGGTAGCACGGAAATGGAAAGGGATCTCAGAGTCCTAGTGGACTCCAAGATGAACACGAGTCATCAGTGTGACGAAGTAGTCAGAAAAGCTAACTGCACTTTATCGTGCATCAGCAGATGCATGACAAACAGAACCAAGGAGGTGATATTTCCCTCTATCAGGCACTGGTCAGACCGCAGTTGGAATACTGCGTGCAGTTTTGGGTGCCACACTTCAAGAGGGATGTGGACAACCTGGAGAGGGTCCAGAGAAGGGCCACTTGTATGGTTAAGGGCTTGCAGGCCAAGCCCTATGAGGAGAGACGAAGGCACCTGGACCTCTTCAGCCTCTGCAAGAGAAGGTTGAGAGGCGACCTTGTGGCTGCCTATAAATTCATCATGGGGGCGCAGAAGGGAATTGGTGAGGCTCTACTCACCCAAGGCACCCCTGGGGGTCACAGGAAATAATGGCCATGAGCTAGCAGAGAGCAGATTTAGACTCGACATTAGGAGGAACTCCTTCACAGTTAGAGTGGCCAAAATCTGGAATGGGCTCCCAAGGGAGGTGGTGCTTTCCCCTGCCCTAGAGGTCTTCAAGAGGAGGTTGGATGGGCATCTGGCTGGGGTTATCTGACCCCAGTACTCTTTCCTGCCTATGCAGGGGGTTGGACTCGATGATCTGTTGAGGTCTCTTCTGACCCTAACATCTATGAATCTATGAATCTGTGAGATTTAGGAGAAGAGCTTGCACCCAGCCAGTACAGCTGGGAATGAGGCCTTGGCTAAGTCCTCAGAAGAAAAGGAGTAATGTGTTTCTGACTTCTCTTCTCCCTCTCCCCAAACTCTTGCCTCCCCCTGAGAGATTCAAAACACCAAGGGCTAATTTCTGTCCTCTCCCTTCCTGCTTGTGTGATGCTCATTTGAGTAGGGAGCATAGATAATCCACATGGCTTCTGTGATTTGGAACAGCTTAGCAGGAGCAGTGGGACTGTGATTCAGGTGTGATGTGCTAGCTGGCAGCAATCTAGCCCAGGGGTTTTGAAAGTGTAAAAGATGATTGGAGGACTTGGGATTCCCTTTCCTCACCAATCAGACCCCAGAGACTCACCCTCCCTGTCCCCTGATTTGCCCCTGGGGTCACCTGGAGGGGGATAAAAGGGGCAGCGTGGTTGACTCAGAGGAGACCAGTGAGGGACCACAGGGAAGGAGATTCAAAGAGCTGGCAAGAGCTGAGCCAGCGGGGCGGGAGCAGTTGCCCCAGAAGCACCTGAAGGAGTGGGACCTGCAGGCAGCAGTGGGACCCTCAGCAGTGTGGTGTGTGACCGGCAGAAGAGGCTCCCCACTGGGCTCCAGGATCCCCTGGGAGAGGCTGTGGCCAGCAGGAGAGGCTCCCCCTGCTCCAGCAAGGATCTAAGCAGCAACCTGAGAGGTTCCCAGCTCTGCTTCCAGCTCCTCCAATCAGAGGCCAGGCAGCTCAACATGAGGTTGGGGCTCCAGGAAGGTCAAGACCCCTAGCAGGCTGGCTGTGTGGCAGTGTTTCTGTCTACCAGGTAGAAGATTTCCAGTTCAAGTCCCAGCTGAGGTGAATGAAGTAACAAGGCAAAGTTCTTGTTGCAGTGGAAAGGGGTCATTGTGTTTTCTCCCTTCCCCCCCACCTCCAGGTACCTAGGCCCTATATACCTTGTCATTTGACATTTTGTATTTTGTGCCTTTTATATTTCACCAACCAGTATTGTTTGTTCTGCTGTTTGTGTTTTACATTTTGGTTAACCCTGTCTTGTCAACTGGATGAATATGTCTATGATTGTAAGTGTCTGACCGTTGTTGAATCCTGACCCCTCGGGGCATTGTAGTGTCCCCTGTATCCCTTGGTTTATGCCTGTTATGTTCCCAATATTAAAAGGTATATGGTTAAGTCCCCATTGGTGGTCTGGCTCTGCTCTATGGGGGAGGAAGGTCCCTACACCTCCCAGACTGCTTGTGCACCTGCTTTGATCCCTTCAACTGGAGAGGGGGTACCTCTTGGAGTATTGCCCGGGTTACACAAGCATGCTTGGCAAACTGTTCCCAGTCAAACCACAAGGTAAAAATAAACAGCCTGGCAAAAGTAGGTCAAAGTGATTAAGAGCAGTGGACAATCACTGCAAATGTGGATGGACAGCCACAGGCAGAGAAGAGGAAGCAGTGGGAAACATCTTAGTGCACTTTGTGCTTCCTGCAGTTAATGTACCTGGGAAGGTTTCAGGCTGTATAAAATACCTCACTGGTTAGTTCAAGGGCTGAGAGAGAGATGGCTACCAATATTCTCTCCCTGCTTTTGCATTGACATAGCAGCTACCCAATGAATGATTGTACATTTTTGGGTAATGCAGATGGCAGTGTGTTCAAACATTAGCAGGATAGGCTCAGAGTGTATACATAGCTCTGGAAGGCCAGTGCCTGAGGATGAGTCCACATTTATCTCATTGGCATTCAGCCTCCCTGCTATGGCAGAGGGCACAGGCATCATGGAACAGAAACAGCCAAAGCATTGAGCAGAATCCTTCTTGTTAAGTGTGAGATGATGGAGCGGCTCATCCAATACAGTAGCCCACAACCAGGTTAATTGTGACATAAATGTAATGTGTGCCAGGGCTTTGTGTCCTGGGGCAAGTCATTGAGGGCCAGATCCCATTCCATCTATGAGGTGCCTAGGTGGACTTAGGCACAGAATTGTGATTATATTCCACCCAGCATGAGTCCTTGAAAAACAGTCAGTGCACAAGGTAGGTGGGTCCTCCTCCTCATCAATTAATTTTCATAATTCAGTCTTAAAGGGCAAATGAGAGTGTGTTACAAAAACTAATGCATGTATGGATTTTCAGAACCTGAACAGGGTGGAAAAGAACTGCATTTAGGCACTTCAAGCCACTTAGATGCAGAGTAGCATCTGACCGTTAACCTGCTTGCATCTCAATTTCCCAGCTGCAAAACAGGATTAGAAATACTTAGCTACCTTATGGAGAGAACTTTGTTGGGGGAGGACACCCCATTTTGCCAAATGTAAAACGGAACTATTTTTCATTTGTTTGAAAATGTTCAAAGACTATTTTTTTTCAAATCATTTTGAATTTTCAAAGCTTTGAAATAGCATTGCTTCTTACCTTTCTTTCTCGTTTTTGTCTAAGTGCTTTAGTGTGAGCAATGTGCTAGGTCCTGGGGCTTTTCCAGGAAAAATTACAACTTCATTTTCCTCATGCCACTCTGTCACTTTTCCAAAGTTGGTGAAGCTACCACAAGTTATATAGGGGAAAATGGAGGGAAAAAACCAAACAAACAGGGACTTCCCCTCAAAACCTCACTTTTATTGCATATAATGGTGAAAATAAAAGAAATAGGAAAGCTACGTAAATTTTTGAGCAATCCTCAGTTCCCAAAACCTAAATTGAGAAAATTTTGAACTAAAATTTGTATCCTCTTTAAAAATGTAGTCAGAAATAATGGTTTTCCACACACAAAAAGACTTTTGGTTTTGATTCAGTTACATTTTGGGGTGGGGAACCTTTTCAGTCAAAATGTTTAGGATAAGCCTTATTCCCAGGTATGCTCTGGGGAGGAAGTCATTTAGGTGAGGGGCTGCTCAGAAATGATGGTGATGAAGAGACCTGTACAAGTACCCACAAGGGCAGAACTCTTGAAGTCCATGGACAGATGCTAGGTTCATGTGGAAGCCACAAGCACCAGGGTTAATCATAGGCAGCCTAGTAGGGTCAGCAGGGACAGCCTCAGAATCAAGGAAAATCTAAGGGCCAGAATCAGGAACCAGATGTTTTGAGGCAGGACCCCAGTCCAGCAAGCTACAAAACTTCTGCATAAGGACAACTGCCTTTCTGAAGCTATGTAAGGAGCCTGCCCTGGCCCTCTAGTGCCAGGACAAAAACCTGAAGGAAGCCACAGAGGTCCCAAAGTAGACTGCTATTGCTGTCTGGAAGCTGGCTCCCCAAAATGCTACAAGTCAATGGCTATCCAGTTCAGTCAATGGCTGGCGCTATTTTGTTGGAGGTTTGTGAAGTGATGTTTTCTGTGGCGTGGCTGTGGATGGAGAATGCTGGTAATGTTCCTGAAATGTTTAGCTAACTTTGGGAGAGTGGAGTTCCCGCACGGTGTTGTGGCACGTGTGGGCGCATTATCTGCTGAGTAGCATTGCTGTTGTCGTGATGGTTCAGGGGATTGATGAGAAGCCAGAATTGTGAGGTAAGTAATATTTTTTTATTCGATCAACTTTGCAGTTGTTAGAGAAAGGCATTTTGTGCCTGAAAGCTTATCATCACATCTGTCTCAATGATAAAGTTGGTTCAGTAAAGATATTACCCCACCTTACAATTTTCACTTCCTGCATTATCTGCTTGCTACAGGGAGCACACAACTATGTCAGCATCCAAATCCATTATTAAATATTGCTTTAATAAAAGCCAACCCGGGTCCCCAAGCTGCCATGATGTACAGCATGCAAAAAATAGCTAAAGCTAGTCGGCAGGTGATGATAACAGTGCTTGAGCAAGGCTGGAACAGAAGTGCTATCCAGGAGATCATTGTCCCAGCATGCTGCTGGCTGGCCAGAGGACCATGCTAGTTTTCTTGTTGCCCTCTGTTCATCAAGCAATGCAATTTTGGGAGATACATCCAACATCAGCACCTCCACAGCAGCTTGTCTAAAACACCAGCCAAAGTGGAGGCCAGGCAGATAGTGATTCAGGTATGGGAGAGAGTAACCACCTGAAGGGCATGTATGTCACTGGGCCTGACCAACTGCCCCTGGTAGGAGAAGTCTGACAACAGCTGGCACTGTCCCAAGTGTGGAGCTTACTATGAGGCGTGGCAGCCATGGGAGGTAGTACAGTCTGACATTTGACAAGCATGATGGAGAAGATGGGGACTGGGCTGGAGAAGCTCCCAAGAGCAGTGGGAGAGGAGGAACTGGAACACACACCCGGGATGGAACAGACCATGTGGTCAGTGACAAGCGACCAATTCAGGAAAGATTCTGGGGAAAGGACCAGAGAAGAAGTGGTATCAGAGCTACAGTTGTGGAAGAGCCTGCCATCCCTCTTTACCGCTGCTACGGGACAAATCTCAGCAAAAGTACCAGGGTTTTGCTAGCTATTAATAATACAGTGTTGCCTGTGGAGAGCAAGATGTGCTAAGGGATAGCCTTTGCTCAAACTGGGGGTGGGAGGGTTGGGGGTGAGGTGTTTTTGCCTCCTCCTTTGCCAAGACTTCTCCCTGCTTAGGAGGACTTTTCTGTCTCCTGCAAAAGTGGGATTTATCCCCATATGCCTGTTTCCAATGAGCTGTCCTATCCTTGACTTCCACTGGTCCCAACTCAGAATTGGGCAGTGGTCCCTGTCTGCTTCCCTTCTCACCCCCCCACAGAATTGGTAGGTCTTGAGGTGACTTAAGAGTCCAGTCACTGAGCTACATATCTGTCTGCAGAAGTTGCAGGCCTTTCCTCAGGAAAGAGTAGGTTGCACTGATGTGGTACTGGCTTATGTTGGGCCCCTTCTGACCATAGAGGGTGTTGCATTTAGAAACTGAAATTTTAAACTTAGCACTTTAAGAATTGACACGACACTTGGTTGATTCATAGATTCATAGATGTTAGGGTCGGAAGGGACCTTAGTAGGTTGAGTCCAACCCCTTGCCCCGGGCAGGAAAGAGCGCTGGGGTCAGATGACCCCAGCTAGGTGCTTATCCAGTCTCCTTTTGAAGACCCCCAAGGTAGGGAAGAGCACCACCTCCCTTGGGAGCCCATTCCAGGTTCTGGCAACCCTTACCATGAAGAAGTTCCTTATAATGTCCAGCCTAAATCTGCTCTTTGTCAGTTTGTCGCCATTGTTCCTAGTTACTCCAGGGGGTGCCCTGCTAAATAGAGAATCTCATATTCCCTGCTGCCCTCCCCTGATGAATTTATAGGCAACCACAAGATCACCTCTAAGCCTTCTCTTGCGAAACCTGAAGAGATCTAGGTCCCTCAGTCTCTCCTCGTAGGGCCGTGCCTGCAGGCCTCTGACCATGCGAGTGGCCTTTCTCTGAACCCTCTCAAGATTCTCCGCATCCCTCTTGAAGGGCAGTGCCCAAAACTGGATGCAGTACTCCAACTGCAGCCTACACAGTACCACATAGAGGGGAAGCATTACCTCCCTGGACCTGTTCATCATGCACCTGCCAATGCATGATGAAGTGTGGTTAGCCTTGTTGATCACTTTGCCACATTGACGACTCATGTTCATCCTGACATCTACCTGGACTCCTGTGACTAAGCATTTTGTGACCTGGTCATAAAAAGAAACAAGGTTAGTCAGGCAGGATCTACCTGCAGTGAACCCATGCTGATTTCCTTTCAGCATTATTTCCCCTGCTGGGCTGCCAAAAATGTAATTCTTAATGATTTTTTCCAGAGTTTTCCCAAGGATAGAGGTGAGACTAACTGGCCTATAGTTTCCTGGTTCCTCCCTCCTCCCCTTCTTGAAAACAGGGACCACAATGACTCTTTTCCAGTCCTCTGAGACCTGACCAGAGCACCATGAGTGTTTGAACAGCCGTGCCAGCGTCTCTGCTATGACACCGGCCAATTCCTTCAGCCCCTGGAATGAAGTTCATCTGGGCCCACTGAGTTGAACACATCCAGCCCCTCCAAACGTCCCTTCACTAAGTTTGCACTAACTGTTGGTGGGCTGGTATCCCTCCTGTGTCTATCTATGATCCAACTGGGACATTGTCTTGGTCTGTGTCTAGGAATACAGATGAAAAAAACTCCTTGAAGAGCTCAGCTTTGTCCCCTCTCTCTGCCGCCAATTGCCCTAGTTTGTCCTGTAGGGATCCAATGCTACCCTGTGCCTTCCTTTTGCTCCCTACATACCTGAAGGACTTTTTGTTGTCCTTAATTTTTGTCACCAGCCTGAGTTCTAATCCTGCTTTGGCCTCCCTGACTGATTCTCTGCAAGTGCAAGCTATACTCCTCTTTGGTAGCTACCCCTTGTTTCCACAGCTTGTATCTCTCTGTCTTTGCCCTTAGGCTTTCCTGGACTTCCCCGTTCAGCCAAGAGGGCTTCTTGGCCCCTTTGCCCCTTTTTATTTGCAATGGGATCATCTCCTTCTGCACCTGTAAGATCACCCCCTTGAGGAATGACCACCCTTGCTGGACCCCCATTTTGCCAATGTTCTTGAGCTTTAGCGCCTCACTAACTAATCTCCTGAACACACTGAAGTTAGCCTTCCCGAAGTCTAGCACTTCAGCGCTGCTGGTTAGTTTACCCACCCTTTGCCGGATAGTGAATTCAATCAATGGATGGTCACTGTCCTCTATGTTACCTTGTACCTGCAGATTCTCCACCAGGTCATCCCCTGTAGCTAACACCAAGTCCAGCAAGGTGTTCCTAGTGGAACCATATACCTTCTGCATTAAGTGGAGGTCCTGTATGCAGGTTAAGGACCCAGGTGAGTGGTTAGATTTGGCTGACTGCTAATCCCAGCAGATGTCAGGGTAGTTTAGATCACCCATCACAACCATATCTCTCGACTGTATGGCCACTCAGAACTGCCCAGAGAATTCCAGGTCTATTTCATCGTCCTGGTGTGGTGGTACTACAAAGTCCCTTTCATGAATAGCAGAAAGGCTTGTGTTAATGACTATGAACAAACTATAAAACTAAATGACAGAAAAAGACTCTTTCCCAATATAAAATTAACTGTTACAGAAGTCCTAGTACATATTTAGCTGCAGTAGTGTTTTATCACTGATGCAGGCAGGGGAACCTGATCCAGTCTTGCAGCCTTCACCAAGCAGGATCCTCTGCTGATTTAAGCTGGGTGCAGTATGGCTTCTTGATCTTTCCTGGACTGCACACCTTGCTGGCAGTTCTGTCTTGATTTATACTGTTTAACTGTATATATTCAAAGCATTCTTCCTTGGTGGTTGGCTGATTAGAGTCCAAACAAGACAGGGAGGAAAAGGGGTGACTGTCACATTACAATTGTTAAATTGCCTGGCTCTTGGTTTTGGATTTGTCTAGGTGTGAAGACTTGTGTTTCTTGCAGCCACTGCAATTATAGCTCAATTACACATGATGGACCTGGAGTGGTCAAGCAGGATGCTTAGAGGCATTGGTTACTGGACCTGTCTTTGGGTATTTGTTTAGCAATGGGGCAAATTTGCAATAGCTTCTACTGGTGATGGTCTATTTACAAAAGTCCAGGCATACATTGAATGATTGAGACATTTGTAACACCTTAGATATTGGATGCCTGTTTTGAAAAATATGAGGATGTCACATACAGGACATTTTTCCTGTATGCAGTGCACCTTTTACAGGTTTTGCTTGAAATGTATATTTCGTCTTTAGTTGCTAGTTCAATGGAAATGTATATCTAGTTTCCTTTCCTTTAGTTCCATTGGCTCAGACTTTCTCTCTGGCTTTCTTAGCTTGTAGATACACATATAATGAGTGTGTCAGGTCTCTGCCTACAATTTTAACCATCACTTTTATTATTTTATGGCATGGGTCTGGTACTGGGTACTGCAAACTCCTTTCTTTCTTATGCCTAATGGGTTGAAACCCATTAGCGGAGTTTGATATTCTTTGTGGCAGGCTTGTTACCACAACCCAGTTTTGCCCCAGCCACTGTCTTGCATTGTTGTGCAAGAGGCACTGTCCAAACTTTCATAGCCAGCACAAGGGTTAAAACAGAGGTCAGCAGCAGACCAAAATAACAAGCTGCTACCTGCGCTTCTCTAGCTGCTGCTTTGCCCTGCTGCTAATTTTGTTGCCATCATGCAACTGACCCAGCTGCTGACAAATTGCCAGTGGTTTGGAGACCAGATAAAATTACTTTTAGTGAGCCAGATTTGGCCTGCGAGCTGTACTTTGCTAACCCCTGGGTTAGAGGATGTGCCAATGGCTATGTACCAGCCACTTAATTGTAAGGACTTATGGGGAGGCACAGTGTGTTCCTCTCTGGGCTCAAGGAATAACAAATAATGATTAACTAACCTGTTCCTCAGTGCTGCTGAGGCTGCTGGAGCATGCTGCTGAGCCATGTGGGGGTCCAGTGGGGTCCTGTCATCTCCATCACAGTGCATTCTCTCAGCTGCAAGTCTGAAAGCATAGAAGCAACCAACCCTGTCTGTAACTCCTGGCTCTGCTCACCTGATGCTGGTAAGAACAATGAAAAGTACCTTGCAGAGATCCTGGGGGGAGTATGTATTTAAACGTGGGTGCTCAGAGCAACCTGGCTGAGAAGCAAAAGGACTTTCTGGCTTGATAATGGATTTTAGCGGGGTAGGAAGGCATTGCTTCTCTGTGGGCTTAATCTGTCCTTGTGTGATATTAAAAACTAAGGAAGCTTGCTGCAGGGGGCAGACTGGGTGAGCAGGGCAGAGAAGGAGGGAGGAACAAGAAGTAAGGCCAGTTTCCACCATGCTGTACATGCTCCAGCATCTCAAAGGACTTTACAACTGCTCTGTCAATGCCCATTCTGGAAAGGCAGCTCCTTTCAGCACAGCTAAGCAAAGTTTTAGATAGAGAAGCATAGACTTATAGCAACATAAGACTGGAAGGCATCTGGGGAACTCATCTAGTCCAAATCCTTGCTCATGGTGGAATCATTTCTGCCTAAACCCTGTTCTTAAAAACTTCCATTGATGGAGACTCCAACCTTTCCTGGCAATCTAGTCCATTGTATAACCCTGACTTAGAAAATTCTTCCTAATATCCACCCTGTTGCAGAAGGCCACCTCTGTTTCTCCCCAAAAACTCTGCTCTGTGACAATTTGGTTAGGATGGGCCCAGCAGAAGATACACACCTTACCCTATCTCTTTAGGTAACCTGAGCTGGATACATTTCTGAGGGAGGGAGGAAATCTGCTCCTTCTGCCTATGTGACTGGCATCACATACCTGGGTGAGGGGCTTGGGCACCCTGGTGGGCTAGAGACTGCCAGTCTGCCCAGCAACCACTGATGAATTTCAAATTGGTTGGCTGACAGCCAACAGGTGCTGGCCTCCATTGGACCAGGTAAATGAAGTCATAAGGGCTATATAAGTTAAGGACTGCCCAGGAGGAAGAAGCAGCAGCAGCCATGAGAAACTCAGAGACAGAGAAGAGCTGAACCATCTGCAACTTGCTCTCTCAACACATGATCAAGGAACTGCCTGCCTTCAGAGGGAATCTCCACCTGCCTCTGGATGATGCTTGTGAGTAAGCTACCTGAAATCTAAGTAGATATATAGCTTGCAGTAACTCAGGTGAGTGATCAAAGGCTACTCCAGCCACCCTGTTTGCTCTATGGAATTTCTCTGATACTACTCAACTCTGTACCCTATTCCTACCCTACTCCTTGTAGCCAATAAAGTTCTTCTTTGTAGCTAGTGTGGGAAACTTATTGGGAGTGGGTCTAGATTATGCCTTGGGGTCCCCTTGGTTTGGCTGACTACTTGTGCTTCTGACTGAGGGAAGCACCCCAAGTTCCTGAACTGAGTCAAGCACCCTTGAGGGCTACTAGGCCTGTTTTTCCCAGGGGGCAGAGAGCCAGAATCAAGCCCATCCCTGGGTGGTGGCAGCTTTACCCCTTGGCTAGCAGGTATGCTCAAGGAAGAGGGGTTGGCCAGATGTGAGATGCCCCCAGAGAGTCGCTTGGAGCCTGGAAGGTGGTTGGGTGCAGTGAGGTGGGTGGCTCAATGGGGGAGCACCGTATTTTGGGCCTTGGCATAAGTGCCTCCATCTTGTATATATCCTCCATTATATGGCCAAAGCAAAAGGTCCCAAAGCCTGTTTCTGAGTGACTGCAGAGTGAACCTTTGCAGATATTAATTGCTTTCTTTCCTTTACTAGATGTCATAAGTCCAGCTGGAACAAGTCAGATTAAACAAAACAGTCTTCTCAATATAGATCATGAGTAAGTTAAAGAGGAAGTAAAAAGGGTTGGCACTTAATAATCAATCCTGGTGAAGGAAGGAGAAAAGGAATTCTTCCTTTCTAAAGTATCCAAATCCACACCAGAACTGGTTCTATCTCCTTCCAGAAGTTTTAGTGAAACAGACATTTTAATATTTCCAATCAAAATGTAGATAGATGCATATTATTAATATTTGTATATCTGTGATTGTAAGCCTGGGGAGTTTGGGGGATAAAGGATTTAAGGAATTGAACAACTAACAAGAGCTTGGAGATCCTCTGTGTGTCCTACACCCTCCTTCCAGGTGTGAGTTTGCTTTTGTAATTCCATTGCCTGATCTGAATGTTAGTTAAACTCAATGCTGAGCTTTCCAATAAAGCGGTTCTCTTGAGAAGGGACATGTGTGCTTTATCTTTATTCCAGGGCCCCATCTGATGAAGTTAGCTCCCTTTGCCCCAGTTTGGGAATAGAGGGTATCATGAGGCCAGGCCAGAACCTTGGACTCAGCCTGTCCCAATGAAGAGATCAGGGCAAGTCATCCCCTGAACAAATGCCCCCTGCAGCAAGCTGCAAGCAGTGCCCTGGTTCCAGCTTGGCTGGGTGAGTCAGTCAGGGCAGCCAATCCCCGAAAGCAGTGGTTCTCAAACTTTTTTTGTACCAGGACCCATTTGTAAACATTGATGGCCTGTTTCAATCCAGTGGCCCTCACTTCTGACCCACTGCACCCTGCCGTCAGACCCCAGCAGGTTGTAACTCTGCCAACCTGCAAGGGAAAAAATAGTTTCCCATGTTTTTCTCCTTTTAAAGGAGAATCCATTTTTTCAAGTTTGTTGATCCATTTTTAAGTTTGCTTGAGACCCTTTCAATATTCTTGCAGCCCACTTTTGGGTCGTGACCTGGGTTGCAAAACACTGCTCTAAAGCCACAGGCAGCAGTCCATGCTCACTTCAACCCTTAAAGTTCTCACGTAGCCCATAGTCCCCTTGCCCAGGCAAAGGTGAAAGTCCCTGCTTTGGACCTTCTGTGCACTTCCTTGCTGATCTTCTGGTTTATGTTCTTGGCTCTAACACTGGCTTCCAACTCTGTTAAGACTGTTGGCATTCCTGAATTCTGGTTCTCTGCTCATGGTTCTTGTTCTACCTTCACCTTCTGATCCCAGTTAACCTGCAGTTTACCTTCTCTTCAGCTTTGGCTTCTGACCACGGCTTGTCCCGACTTTGGCTATCGCTTCCAAATCCAGTTCCAACACCAAGCCCCTGCAGACCCCAGCTCCCTGGGGAACCAATCTGGACTACACATGCATTTTGGGTAATCAGCCCCTAGGATAGACCAGCAACACCCTGGTGCATAACAGAGGACTTCCCTGGATTGATATCATTGTAGTTTCACTGCTATCTTTCACAGGCTAGCTAAACTGAATGTGGTATGGAAATGCCTATTTTGATGGCAGTGTAGGTGGCGTTACTGCTACACACCTGGGGTGGGCAATGGAAAGATGGTTCTGTAGTCATGCACTCAACCAACCTTCATCTTTCTGTTCTGGCAAATGGCAAAGTGGCATAGAACTGATGGCAACACTTTGCCACTTGGGAATTCCCAGTCAATGGTTAGACCAGTGTTAAGGCTACTATGCAGCACTGAGGCAGTATAAGGTAATTAGAAGTAAGAAGGCAGCAAGGGCCTGATATGTGAAAAAAATTATGGCATCTTTAATTGGGATTGTCCAAAAGTCTCAATTTTGTGACTCATTCACAGGATGAAACAGCCACCTGCGTATCTTCCCTTAACATGGTGCCAGCAGTGATTTAGAATCATGGAAAAATAGAAAATGAGGGCTGAAAGGGACCTCAGGAGGTCATCTAGTCTAATTCCCTGCTCAAAGCAGGACCATCCCCAACTAGATAATTCCAGCCAAAGCTTTGTCTAGCTGGGTATTGAAAACCTTCAAGGATAGAGATTACACCACCACTCTGGGTAACCTGTTCCAGTGGTTTACTACCTTCCCAGTGAGAAAATTCTTCCTAATATCTAACCTAAACTTCCCTTCCTGCAACTTGAGACTGTTGCTCCTTGTTTTGTCATCTGTCACCACCGAGAACAGTCTAGCTCCAAACTCTTTTGAATCCCCCTTCAGGTAGCTGAAGGCTGCTATTAAGTGCCCTCTCAGTCTCCTTTTCTCTACACTAAATAAGCCCAGTTCCTTCAGTCTTTCCTTATAAGTCATGTGCCCCAGCCTCTCCACCATCTTTGTTGCCCTCTGCTGGAATCTCTCCAATTTGTCCATTGTCCACATCCTTTCTGTAGTGGTAGTGGGGGTGGAGGGGAGCAAAACTGAACACAGTACTCCAGAAGTGGCCTTACTGGTGCTGCATAGAGGGGATAATCAGTTCCCTGATCTACTGGCAACACACCTACCAATTTAGCCCAGTATGCTGTTCACCTTCTTGGGGACAAGGGCACATGGCTGGCTCATATTCAGCTTATTGTCCACCATAATCCCCAGGTTCTTTTCTGCAGGGATGTTGCCCAGCCAGTCAGTCTTCAGTCTGTACTTGTTCATGGGATTGTTCCATCCTATGTGAAGGACTTTGCACTTGTCCTTGTTGAACCTCATGAGATTCCTCTTGGCCCAATCCTCCAATTTGTCTAGGTCAGTCTGAATCCTAGTCCTACCCTCCAGTATATCTACTACTCCTCCCAGCTTGGTGTCATCTGCAGATTTGAGGGTGCACTGTATGCCATCTTCCAGGTTGTTGATGGAGACATTAAAGAAAACCACTCCACATGATTTCCTAGATATTAGGGCTGGCAGGGACCTTGCAAGATCATTGGATCCAGCCTCCTGTGCAAAGGGCAGGAAGTCAGTTGGGGTCAGATGACCCCAGCAAGATAAGCATCCGAATGCTTCTTGAACATGTCCAGAATAGGTGCTTGCACCACTTCTGGGGGGAGTCTATTCCAGACTCTGGAAACCCAGATGGTAAAGAAGTGTTTTTGTTTTTTTTGTTTTTTATTTCCAGTCTAAAATGGTTTTCCAGCAGTTTGTGACTTTTTGACCTTGTCTTCCCTTCAGATGCCCTGATGAACAGATGTTCTCCTAGATCCTGATGCACACCCCTCATGTACTTGCAGCCTGCTGCCAAGTCCCCCCCTGAGCCTATGCTTCTCCAGGCTGAAAAGCCCCATGCCTCTCAGCCTCTCCTCATAAGGCCTACTGTTTTGACCTCTGATCATGTGCATGGTTCTCCTCTGAACTCTCTCAAGCTTCTCTACATCCTTTTTAAAGTGTGGAGCTCAGAATTGGATGCAGTGCTTCAGCTGCAGTTTCACCAAGGCCGACTAAAGCGGGAGGATGACATCTTGGGTCTTGCTTGAGATGCATCAGTAGATGCAAGCCAGGATTTTATTTGTTTTGCTGGCTGTGGCATCACATTACTGGCTCATGTTCCTCTTGTGGTCAGCCATGACCCCCCACAAGTCTCTTTTGGTCGTGGTGCTAGTGAGTGTAACACTGTTGAGCCTATAGGTATGATGTGGGTTCTTTTTCCCCAGGGTGGAGCACCTTGCATTTCTCTATATTGAATGTCATCAGGTTTTGATCCTTTCACCTTGCAAGCCTGTCCAGGTTGGCCTGAATCCCCTGCCTATCCTTTAGAGTGACTGCGCTTCCCCATAATTTGGTTTGTTTTGCAAACTTAGCCTGTCTACTTCTGACACCCGAATCCAGATTGTTTATGAATATATTAAAGAGTACTGGTCCAAGAACTGAACTCTGGGGGATGCCACTGGTCACCATGTTGATTCAGTTCCATTGACTATCACTATTTAGGTCTAGCCAGGGAGCCAGTTCCCCAGCCATTGGATCGTAAGATTGTCGAGGCTGCAGTTCCCCTATTTTACCATGAGGACATCATTGGAGACTAAGTCAAAGGCTTTTTTTTTTTGAAATCCAAGTAAATGACATCAGCCTCTCCCCTGTCCAAGGGACGCATTATGTGGTCATAGAAGGAAATGAGGGTGGTCAGGCATGACCTACCAGCAACAAAGCCATGTTGGCTATCTCTCAGAATGATGCCTTCCATTAGCCTGTTGTTGATGGTTTCTTTAATAGTTTTTTCCAAGATCTTTCCAGGGATTGAGGTCAAACTAATTGGCCTGTAGTTCCCTGGGTCTTCCTTCCTTCCCTCCTTGAAGACAGGCACCATGTTGGCCCTCTTCCAATCTTCAGGAACCTCTCCCAAGCACCACAGTTCTCAAATATGCTCGCCATTGGTTGTGCTATGATGTCAACCAACTCTTTTAGCACTCTTGGGTGCATTCTGTCCAGGCTCGCTAACTTGTGGATGTCCCGCCTCTCAAGCTGTTCCTTTACAAAGCCTTGCCAATTGTAGGCATATGGTCACCTTTACCCTGGTAATCCTGTGTCCTGTCAGGCAGGGCGATTTTTTTTTTCCCCCCCTCTGCAAAGTAATCCATTGAGATTAGCTTTTTCCTGGGTGTCAGTTGTCAGCTGCCTGATCTGGTTGAGCAGAAATCCAGTGTTGCCCGCTGCCAACTAGATATCAAACCACTGACTACTATTCTCTGAGCCTGATGCTCCAGCCAGTTTTCTATCCACCTCACAGTCCATTCATCCAGCCCATACTTCCTTAGCTTGCCTGTGAGAATGCTGTGGGAGACCATATCAAAAGCCTTCCTAAAATCAAGGAACACCACATCCACCAATCTCCCTGCATTCATGGATCCAGTCACCTCATTATGGAAGGTAATCGGGTTGGTCAGGCATGACTTGCCCCTGGTGAATCCATGTTGACTTTTTTTTTTTTTTTTTTCAAATAAACTTTTTCTCTTCCAAGTGCTTAGAAGTGGATCCCTTGATGAGTTGCTCCATGATTTTTCCAGAGACTAAGGTGAGCCTGTAGTTCCCATGATCCTCCTTTTCCACTTTCTTAAGTATGGGAACTATGTTTGCCCTTTTCTAATCATCTGGGACCTCTCCTGATCTCCATGAGTTTTCAAAGATGATGGCCAATGGCTCTGCAATCACTTCAGACAACTCCCTCAGCACCCTTGGGTGCATCCCATCCAGCCCCATGCATTTGTACACATCCAGCTTTCCTAAGTAGTCCCTAAACTGTTCTTTCACCACTGTGGGCTGCTTACCCCCTCCTGAAACTGTGCTGCCAAGTGCAGTAATCTGGGAGCTGATGTTGCCTGTAAAGACTGAGGTGAAAAAGGCATTGAGCACTTCAGCTTTTTTCTCATCCTCTGTTACAAGGTTGCTTCCCCCATTCAGTAAGGGACCCACACCTTCCCTGATCCTCCTCTTGCTACCAACATGTTTCTACAAGTACTTCTTGTTACCCTTCACATCCCTTGCTAGCTGCAACTCCAATTGTGCTTTGGCCTTCCTGACTTCATCCCTGCATGCCTGTGTAGTGCTTTTATATTCTTCCCTAGTTATTTGTCCGCGTTCTTTTTTTTTTTTTGTGATTTAATAAGCAAAGATCAAGAAAGTCTGGTTCTGTGATGTGGGCTATATAAGACATTTCCACTCTCCAGCCCTGGGGCAATCTTATACAGCTGTCTGGGGATGAAATATGCCAGTACGGGATGCCCTTCTACAAAACAATATACGCTTCAATTCTCTCTATGTCTGAAGAATCGTGTTTGTACCTGAAAGCTTGCAAAGAACATTTTCCCATCTATTTGATTGGTATAAGAAAAGATTACGTTTACCCAAAGAACCCGGTCTACTTATATCCTTTGACCAACATGGCTACCACCAACACCCCTTCTACAATATTAGAAGCTCACTGACGAACAGTGACAAACTAAAAGGATGGAAGGAGCATCATCCAGATAGTGATAGTAGATGGGTTGGTATCGACCTGGAAGGATGTGGGTAGTGGGGTCCTGCAAGGTTCAGTCCTTGGACCTGTACTCCTCAATATTTTCATCAGTGACTTGGATGCGGGTGTGAAGTGTACTCTGTCCATGTTTGCAGACTATACTAAATTGTGGGGTGAAGTGCACACTCTGGAGGGTAGGGAAGGATTGCAGGCAGACCTGGACAGGTTAGAAAAGTGGGCAGTACACAATAGGATGCAGTAGAACAAGGACAAGTGCAGAGTGCTGTACCTAGGGCACAAAAATATCCAGCCCACTTATTGGCTGGGAAGTGACGCTCTCAGCAGCACAAAAGTGGAAAGGGATCTCAGAGTCACTGTGTACTCTAAGATGAACATGAGTCCTCAGTGTGACGAAATCATCAGCAAAGCTAACCGCACTTTGTCATGCATCAGTAGATGCATGACAAATAGATCCAAGGAGGTGATACTTCCCCTCTATGCGGCATTGGTCAGACTACAGTTGGAGTACTGTGTCCAGTTTTGGGCGCTGTATGTCAAGAAGGAGTTGATTAGGCTCGAGATGGTCCAGAGGAGGGCCACTCGTATGGTTAGGGGCTTACAGGACAAGCCCTATGAGGAGAGACTGAGGGATCTGAACCTCTTCAGCCTCTGCAAGAGAAAGCTGAGAGGTGATCTTGTGGCCTCCTACAAATCCATTAGGGTGATGCAGCAAGGGATCAGAGATGCCTTGTTCACCAAGGCACCTCTTGGGGTAACAAGGAACAATGGTCACAAACTGACAGAGCAGATTTAGGCTAGATATCAGAAAGAACTTCTTCATGGTAAAGGTGGCCAAAAGTTGGAATGGGCTCCCAAGCAAGGTGGTGCTCTCCCGTACCTTGGGGGTCTTTAAGAGAAGGCTGGATAGGCATCTGGCTGGGGTCATCTGACCCCAGCCCTCTTTCCTGCCTAGGCAGAGGGTCAGACTCAATGAATATCTCCCTTGCAACACGAGGTCCTAGACATATATACTGTAATTTACAATGATTTTGGCAAATATAAATTACCTTGGAATATGGACTACCAATTAATTTAGAAGAATTCACACAGTTAGAGCACCTCACTGCTAGGTGGCAGGAAGGCAGCATATAGCCTGTTTGTGCCGTGTGAATGTCTAGCCCAATATAGCAGTGAACACACAACACCTACACTCATAACATTTATACTAGCAGATTTTCACTGCTCTTTTTCCTGGGTTAACTCCTTGCAGGATTCTTGTATGTTATACTGGTGTAGGGCTGCACACTTTATATCTGCTTCTTTTGTACACCAGTGTAAAGTCAGAGTGCATTGATGTAAAGTGTTATGTGTCCAGTCCCTCAGTTCTAACGTTCCTGTGAGTGACACTGCCCCTGAAAGTAGGTGACATGAATTCCTCCACTGGGTCCCTTCCTGAAAGGCCTGGGGGTCTTCTGCAAGAAACAATTATGAGAGCGTATCTGATTTATGGGTCTGAGGGCAAAAGGTGCGAGCTGCACAATTACTCTAGATGTCAAAGCTGCACTCCAGCACTGAAGTGCAGGTGTGGTAATGTGAGGCTGAGTCAGTTCATTCAGAAAGCGTCAAAAAAAAAAAAAGCCATGCTCAGAAACTCAGTCATATAATCAAGGCAGCTCTGGAAATAGCAAAACCAAGTGCTAGCTTTTTGCAATAGGAAATCATCTCTGTGTTGGATGGTTTCTCCATTGGTCAGAAAGGTACCAAGGTTTGATCTCAACAGTCTGTCATAGAACTGTCCTGTTTGTAGAGGAAGGAATGAGGCAATTTCCTGATAACTGATTTACCTGGTTAGTATAGTCGAGGGTTATTTACCCTTGGCCAGTTAAAGACTTGTGGCAATTAACTGGCAGTCCATACAAGTTAGGTTATGGAGAAACAGCATAGCCTGCTACGAGATCATGAGAGCATGGGATATTGGTTATAAATTAGATGTGCTCCCTAATTTAGAAGAGCTGGGATTTGGAAGATAGTCTCTGAGTCAAGGAGTAGCTAGTTAGTTAGAGAGACTAAAAGATTGCTTGTTCACTACTTTACAATTAAACTTGCTTAGTTATTCTCATTCATGCCTGACTGTCTTCATTGAACTTGATGATAATTAAAGTTGGATCATTGAGGTGGCTGCATACCGGGGTTTCTGCAGGGATAGTTCTCTGAATAAGTCATGGTCCTGGGACTCCCGGAGGTACTTGATTCTTACTTATGGTCAGAGAAACTGCAGGCAACTGTTAGAGGTGCTTATATTCACATCAGGGCATCTCCATTATTAAAGGATGTACCTTGGTATCCAGAGCCCACACTGGAGCACACCTTGTGTGGTGTCATACTCAAGACCCCTAGTCCTCACCCATGGGTGAGCTATATAGTGCTTGAAACCATCCTGTTGGGTCTTTAGCTAATAGCACTAAGGCAGCAGTTCTCAGTTTCTCTCACACCAGGCTGTTTTTCTCTTATGCTGGGGCTCCACCGGTCTTCCCCTCCCATCTTGCTCCACTTCAGTTTAACAATACGAAAAGGGCATGGCAGGAAGGTCATGACACCCTCCCCCACTTCTCTCTGGCTTCTAAGAAACAGTCCTGAGAATAGCCACTCCCATGCTTGAGGTACTCCTGTTTTACAGGACCCTCAATGTACAGTTAATCCTTTAATTGGAAGAGGGCCCTAGCTCAGCCAAGGCAGACCAGCTGAGTATAAACGTAAGGGGTGGGCCCAGTGAGGAGTGTGTGTGTGTCGGGGGGAGAGGTGGGGGGGGAGAGTTGCAGGGAGCTGGCTGGCTTCTGTGGCTGAGTGTCTTTGTTGGGGGACAGCAGTGCAGGAACCTTTCTGGAACAGATGAGCCCAGAATACCCTGGATTGGAGGGAGGAATTGTGTGCATGTGTGTAAATGTGCTGTTCAAATTGACAAACAAAAATGCCCCAGACTCAGGATCTGGTGTCCTTTTTTCTAGGGCTGGGCATGTTGGGCAGCACCCAACAGGGACCTTGCCATTTGTAAGCTGACTTCTAAACTGGTCCCCCAGCTGAACTGACCAATGACTTCCTTTCCTTCTCCCAGCCAGTCAGGTGAGCCCATCTCTTTAATCAAATGCTATCAAGTACATGCCCTTCCAGGCTTGAGACTGGCCCTTTAAACACCAATATGACCTTGTTTGCAATGAGGCCTCCTATTATGCTCTAAATCTGGAAGCCCTGAATGTGCCAAGGGAATAAAAGGGTCCATTTGTTCTGCTGTTAAGTTGTCCTTCACATTGCTTGATGTACACTACTCCGTGCTGTAAGTTATATATGGCCACTTAGTGCCATGCCGAGGCACCCGGCACCCTCCCCCTCCTCCTGGTCTTTGCTCACTCCATTAACTTGGTGTTTAAGGACAAGCAGGTCATATCTTAAACAGTGCTGCTATTATCTGAAATCTTGCAGCCTTTCTGCTGCTTTCACATCTGATTTGCTAGCTGGAACTGGTCAAGTTAATAGCACCTGGTCTTGCAGGGGAGAATATGATAACAGCAGGCCCTTAAAATAATTTGCCAGCTGCAGTGCTCTGTGCTTTAGCTTAGGTGTTGGTTAATCCCTTTGGAAATGCCACTGGTAAAATGAACCACTGGGGTTGTTGCCACAGCAAAGCTGGGTGTTGTATAATAGAAGGGACAGTATGTCATTTGGACAAAACAAGGCATTGGTTTTTTGGTTGCTATGTTGAAATAGTTGCTTTTGGATCATAAAGTGATGATACACAAGTGTATTTCTTGAGAAACTTATACTCTGCATGACCCTTTATGATTCCTCCAGAAGCCTTCCCAAAGCTAGAGCTGTGCAAAAGAAGCAAAATAAAACCACAGTCTTTAGTTATGCAGTTGCACAAAACAACCTTTTAAGGACAGCAAATATCTTTAGAGTATCAAAGGTTAGAAAGGGACTTGATTGAATATCTGCATGGGGAGAAGAGGTATACCATGGCAAGGGTGTTATACCATCCGGTGCCTGGAAGCTGAAGTCAGTCTAGTTCAAGCCAAAGTATACAACTCATATTTCAGAGTGAGGGTAAACAGACTGCCAAGGAATTGAGTTTACCATTCCTCAGTCTTCAAGTCAAGACAGGATGGCTCCTTAATAGACCAGCACTATGACAACCTGCATGGAACTTAGCAAGTGGGATGAGGGTTGTGACCAGGAAGGTTTGGAGGAGGTGCCAGGAAGTCAGTCTGTGTGCATGTGTGTGGAGTGTTACCTGTAACCACAGTGCCTATGTAAAAACTTAGAAACCATAGAATCATAAAAAGTTAGGGTTGGAAGGGACCTCAGGAGGTCATCTAGTCCACCCCCTGCTCAAAGCAGGACAATCCTCCTTCTTCCCTTTCTTAAATATGGGCACTATGTTTGCCCTTTTCCAATCATCTGGGACCTCTCCTGATAGCCATGAGTTTTCAAAGATGATGGCCAGCAGTTCTGCAGTCGCATCAGCCAGTTCTCTCACCACCATCAGGTGCATCCCATCCAACCCTGTAGACTTAGAGAAAAGGACATATACAAATAGTCCCTAACCTGTTCTTTCACCACTGTTGGCTGCTCATCTCCTCCCCAAACTGTACTGGCAGCTGCAGTAGTCTGGGAGCTGACCTTGTCTGTGAAGACTGAGGTGAAAAAGGCATTGAATGCTTCAGCCTTTACTGCATCCTCTGTCACTAGGTTGCCTCCCCAATTCAGTAACGGACCCACACTTTCCCTGACCCTCCTCTTGTTACTGACATGCTTGTAGAAACCCTTATTGTTACCCTTCACATCCTTTGCTAGCTGCAACTCCAGTTGGCCTTCCTGACTTCATCCCCAGATGTCCAAGCAATACGCTTATACTCCTCCCTAGTTGTTTGCCCAAGTTTCCACTTCTTTAAACTTCCTTTTTTGATTAAGTTTACTGAAGAGTTCTCTGAAGCCAAGCTGGTCTTCTGTCATATTTGCTAGTCTTCCTGCACTTTGGGCTGGTTTGTTCTTGCACTCTCAGTAAGGCTTCTTGAAAGTAGAAGTCCCTCTCCCCCTCAGACTGGCTTCTCAGAGGATGCTTGAAAAACTTCTCCTTTGGAAAAATCCATTTGGTTTCAGAATCATGGAATCTTCTCACGTTATTCCTCAGCTATGCTGTACCTGGCTTCCTGTGATTAGACCTGATGAAGAAGCTTGTCTAACTTTGCATTTAAAGGCTTGTCTAACCTTATTCCAACTACATAGTTAGTCCATATGAAGGTGTCACCTTTAGAAATACTTGTCCCTTGCATTATTTCTGGACCATCGCTGCTGTAACACTACTCTTAAGCTACTACACAACATATGAAATATCCCCACAGCAATTAGTTATGCCAGTCAACTTTTAAGACTCAGACTCACTTGCACCCAGTTGAGAGAATACTTCTATAGCAGTGGTACTCAGTAGATAATGCTGTGGCATCTGGCTTGTGGGGCTCCCCACCGATCTGGAAACTTGGCCACAGGGGAGTGGTGGCACTGCTTCCCTGCTGCCAAATTTCCAGGCTAATGGGAATCCAGGTCTTGTGTGCTGGATTGAATGCCCGATCTCAGCATAGTGCCAGGGCCAATCTCAGTGTAAGGCTTGGGAGGGGGTCCGATCCTAGTATATGGAGTTTGATCCAGCCCACAGACTGGCCCTCTACCACTCGTCTGGCCCACAGGGTCAAATGGTTGAGCACCACTGTTCTAGACCATATAATTGGTTGTTAAAGTCTTAGGAATTGTTTTAAAATATTCTGTAAGACGTTGAAGCAATGAAAGAAAAAAATAAGGAAATCAGAAAATGTTGAGTTAAGGCTTTGCATGTCTTTTACCTTCTAGGCCTATGATTCTCAGTATTTTTAGATACAAGAAACCCCTTGGTAGACTCAAAGCACCCATAAGAAAATGTCAGGTCTGAGCTTTCACTTGTTGTTTGTTTGTTTGTTTGTTTGTTTGTTTTTTTTGGACTATGGAAAAAATCACAGAGTTCTTCGGTTGCAAAGATCATAGCAGGTCAGAACACTTCTGACACTATGGATTCCTATTAGAAATCTCTGGGCTTTTCTTGTGAATCTTACATAGGTATTTTCACACCTAGCAATGCTAATATTGCATGGCACCCTGCTGCACTTTTAAAAGGATCTCATGGCATCCTGGTTGAGAATTACTGTTCTCAGCCGTATCCCCATCTCATTAGAGGACACAGAAATACCATAGGTAATGTATACATCCAGTTAATGGTATGAGTGTGTTGGCAATGGGTGCAATTTGTTTCACCAACATGATTACACTTGTAAAAACCCCAGTGTAAGTACAGTTATACCAGTACGAGCGCCTTTATGCAAGTTGTAGCACATTCAAGACCCAGGGGTGGCCACACAGTTCCTGCCAGACCTTGGCGCTCTGGGTACCCCGCTTTTTCTCTTGCCCTCCACATCTTGATGTAATTAAGTAATTTGTAAAAAAGAGAGGTTGTCCTAGGGTTCCCAGTGTGAGCCCTCATCAGTCCTTCTGCCAGCATATCCCTCCTGGATCCTGCTGGGCACAACCCTCAAGTGCTATGTGGGTACTGCTGGCCTGTCCATGTCTCTATGGCACCTATGGCCTTAAGGGCTATTCATAGTCTCCATTTGCCCCTACAGCCATGCCCAGGTCTTGCAGATGGTACTGGTCATCACTTACTTGGGGCACTCTGCCCCCCTAAGCCAATGCTTGGCCACCTCAGATATTTATATCCTTCTTGGGGCCTCAGCCTTCCTGGCTTCCCTCCCACCCTGCTCTTACTGGCCCCCTTGCCTAGGCCAGCCCCAGTCTAGCTCTCTTGGACTCTGGTTTCCAATGGAAAAACTTGAATAGACTTCAGATAAAGCCCTGTCACAAGAGCAAGTTTAACAAAAAGAGCCCTTTCACAAGAACTTGCGTGGTATGTTGTTAAAGGAGCTACAAGTTTACAGTCTCTTTTTGTGTGTTCTCTGGTGTGCTTGTATTATACTGCCTGGACTCCTTGTATGTAGCACAATATTGTTTTGCATTGTCTGCTGCAGTCACATTGAAATTAGAAGCTCCATCCACAGTAGCCTTCCAACCTCATCCATTTTTTGATCTTGGTTTACTCCGAGCTCCTTCCCTTTAAAAAGCTTCTCTCTCCATCTCTGCCCCTAGATTGGTACATTACTTCATTTTAAGCTGCACACATTTGAAGTGTAATACATTCAGTCATTTTCTTACTGGATGTAATTCCCAAGTAATTGTGTTCCATTCTTCTTTTATTGGAAGTGATGTATTAACTTTATAAATGCTAGAGCCAAATTATTTCTGCACTATTCCAGGGAATGGCTGCTTAATAAAAAATGCATTGTGGAAGTCTGGACAAGCCTGCTACAGATAACTTCCCTTGACTGCTTCAGTCCCTGTGCAAACCATGAGTGATTTCAAGTTCCAGGAAGCCCATGGCAGGGATTAAAGGATGATGCAAACTGAGCTATCCGTCAATAAGCAGAGAGAGATGCCAAGAGCCAATAGACATATTGATGAATTCCCCTTCTTGGGAGGATGCAGTTTATCATATTGACTTGGCTGTTCACTGAAAAATTACAGGCAGATCTGGAAAGCTTACTTAGGGTTGTGACAGGTCAAACATAATAGTTAAGTTATGTCTGCCCTGTCCCTAAGCAGTGGTACCAGTCATACAAAGCATGAGCTCTTGGAGCCTGATTCAGTGCTACCTCAAGGCAGTGACAGTTTGTCAGCAGACTTCCATGGGTTTCTGTACCAGGCTTTTACTGAACTGTACCAACACTGCAGCTGTCTGTTTTCAGCAGAACAGAATACTACTGGTACATTTCTTTACCCCCTTCCTTTTGAAATCTTAGTTTTTTGCTCTGCCAGATCAGGGGGAAAAAAAGCCAAGTAAACCCCTGATACACAAATAGCAGCACTGAACAAACTTCAAGAGAACTGCAGGGTAATTTTCATCTCTGTTGCACAGTTAGATCATTAAACGAGACAAGTAAACAGCTCTGAATAAAAATGACAAACAAAAATACCAGACCTTTAAATATTAGCAACTTTAAAATTGATGTTTGATAAGATTCTATGTTGACTTTTGATTACTCGTATCTTTACAAGGCTCTGGTGTAAGATCTGAATCTTTTATTGTACCTTTTCAGGGAGATAAAACATCTTGATTGCCAATGCAATTTGGATTCTGCACCTTTAACAAAATGGCTTTACCTCAGTTGCCATATGCTACAGAAACGAATAAGATTTTAATTACCAGTCAATAAATTACTTTCACATTTTTCATGGTAATAGACCTGGAAGAAGTTATTTTTACTCTTTAGTTATATAGTGCTACTTAAAATGTCAGTGGTTAGGTACAGAACTGGGAGTGTGGAAAGGCAGAGGAGGAGTTTATTTGCTGCTGACATTTTCCTCACAGTCTCTATTTCTGTTTCCTGGTAGAGACTTTTCTACATAAGGCACGTTCAGAATTAAACTGGGCTAACGCTGTAGAGTTGCACCTTTTGTAATAAGGGGGTAGAGCCATGGAGAAAAATCCTGTGTCACCATGTGCTATACCTTCCTTCTGGGCTTATCAGAGTCTCTGGGTCACAGGACTGCAGATCATGGGTGCTATGGGTCTAGGCCTTAGGGGTTGTAAACTGCCTTAGGCTCCTCCGAAGCCCTTGCCCAACAGGTCCAGTGAGAGCTGTGGCTACTAAGCAGCTAAATGTGTCTATAGCTCCTGCTGACTAGAGCAGGGCTGGTAGGGCCCATCCCCTTACTATTTAGGTAGCAATTTGTAGGGAGAATAATCTGTACTATCTCCTTCTGCACTAAGGATTCCCCAGAAAAAGGGAGTCCTGAAGCCTGCAGATCCAGGCTGCCTGGGAGATGCAGAGGTTTGTATGAAAATGTTGGGCCCTGGCACAATATCTGTGCCCCAGCAACACCGCTATGATCTAGGTGTCAGGGGGGAAGAGAAAGGGGAGCAGTGTAATTGGGAAGCAAATACTGCTACTTCCTCACCAACAGCGGCCCTTACCAGCGAGTGAACCTACTGAGCATGACATTGTGGAGCTCTTGCCCCAGCCCTCAGGTCTGGGCTTTTCCATGGAGAAGGGACCTATGCTGAACAATATTTTTAAGCAAAGGAAAGTTTTTTCTAAGGCACAGCATTTCTCTCGCTCTCTCTCGCTCTCCAACCTGTGTATATAGCTGTGTGTGGTATTTTGCATTCATGCCCTCCAGCACCAGTCAGAAACACTCCCAGGAGATACCTTTCTGTTATCACTCCATCTGGCCTTCCCTGAGAATCCATACATTCTGTAGTGCAGCATGAGAAATATTCCAAATGGTGTATTACTGGCAGGCACTATACCCTGCCTCCTAACCATGCATCATAGGCAGAGTCAACTAAGAAGAAAAAGGCGATGTATCCTATTCCTGCTCCTTTTGGCTAGACCTTCAGTGAGTGTGTCTACATGTGCACATTTACTGTTCAGTAACTGAAATTACTGTTCAGTGTGGGTGCATGTCTACATGTGTATGCCCATAATGCACATCAAATACAGCAATTTACACCTACTTGAGCATAAATTTGATACCTGCATTGTGCAAATTTATGACTAATTAGTTACTGTGCAGTATCGCTGTAACAACTTACTGTGCAGTAGCATTGTGTGTGTGGGCTAACTTGGGACTAACTTCAGTCCCAAGTCAGCCCCCACATAGCATTAATGTGTTTTAATACCTGTATGTGTAGATGCTGGCCTATTCCAATTTGCTGCACAGTAAATTTAAGCCACCATAAATGCACATGTAGACACGCCCAGTGGGGAGTAAACCAGTGCTCTCGGAGTAGCCCTGCTGATTTACACCAGTCTTTGTTCTGTATTTTGGCACTAGTGAATGTTCCTGCCCATTAGACCCATGGGCCAAGGCTATAAAGAATACCCTGCTGCTGGAAAACATCTTGGTACCCAAGTACAGTTCAGTTCCATCCTGTGAGTCAGTTTCATAGTAGCTAGGGTCAGGAGAGATCTGATCAGATCATGTAGCCTGACCCCCTGCCACAGGCAGGAATGAATGCTGGGTTCACAAGACCCCAGACAGGTGATCATCTAACCTCTTTTTGAATTTGCCCAAGGTAGGGGCGAGGACCACTTCCCTGGGAAGTTGGTTTCAGATTCTGACCACCCCAACTGTAAAAAATTGCCTTCTGATCTCTAACCTAAACCTCTTCTTGCTGAGGCTGAACAGGTTAAGGTCCCTCAGTGTAAGGCCTGTCCTGCTGCCCTCTCACCAAGTGGGTGGCCGTCCTCTGAACTCTCTCCAGGCTGGCCACATCCTTTTTAAAGTGCGGTGCCTAGTACTGGACACAGTACTCCAATTGCGGCCTGACCAAAATTGCACAGAGGGGGAGGTTCACCTCTCTGGACCGGCTTGAGCTGCATCTTCGGATGCATAACAAGGTATGGCTGGCTTTGCTGGCTGCGGTCTGGCATTGGTGGCTCATGTTCATCTTGAAGTCAATAATGACTCCAAGATCCCTTTCCGCCTCTGTGCTTTCAAGAGGGGAACTCCCAGCCTGTATGTATGCTGTGGATTCCTTCTCCCAAGGTGCATCACCCTGCATTTGTCTATGTTGAACCCCATCCTATTCTGCCCACTTTTGTAGTCTGTCTAAATCTAGTTGCAGCCTCTCTCTCATTTCAAGTGTGTCCACCTCACCCCACATCTTAGTGTCATCAGCAAACTTGGACAATGTGCTTTCAACTCCCCCATCCAAGTCGCTGATGAAAATGTTAAACAGCACAGGCCTGAGGACTGAGCCCTGGGGTACCCCATTGCTCACATCTCACCCGGTTGAGCACGATCCATCCACCACTACTCTCTGGGGGCACCCCATCAGCCAATTTTTTACCCATCAACTGGGCAGGCATCAATGCCACAGTTGCCTAATTTATTGATGAGAATGGGGTGACAGACAGTCTCAAAGGCCTTCTTAAAGTCTAGAAAGACTATGTCCACGGCGATACCATTATCCAAGGACTTAGTTACTTGGTCATAAGGCAATAAGGTTGGTCAGGCAGGACCTGCCTTTGATGAACCCATGCTGGTTGCCCCTGCACATGATCTCTCCTGCAGGCCCCCCACAGATGTGCTCGATGATTCTCTCCAAGATCTTCCCAAGTACCGAGGTGAGGCTTACAGGCCTATAGTTACTTGGGTCCTCCTTCCTCCCTTTCTTAAAAATTGGGACCACATTAGCTAGTTTCCAATCCTTCAGCACCTGGCCAGATGACCACGAATGCTCATACACCCAGGCCAAGGGCTCTGCGATGACCCCGGCCAGCTCCCTCAACACCCTTGGGTGGAGGGCATCTGGACCTGCAGATCTAAAAATGTCCAGCCCTTCCAGAAGATTCCTAACTACATCTGTGCTGACTGAAGGCCTGACAGAGCTATCCCTGAGATTGTCCCAACCTCTGGTAGATGGGATGTCCTGGGCCCTGTTAAAAAAAACAGAGGCAAAGAAACTGTTAAAAATATCAGCTTTCTCATTTGGTGTAGCCACAAGATTACCATTTGAGTTTTGCAGGGGCCCTACATTGCTTGTTGCCCTCTTCTTGCTCCCAGTGTACTTGAAAACGGACTTTTTGTTGTCCTTAATCCTGGACGCTAGCCTGAGTTCTGTCTCTGCCTTGACCTTCCTAATAGACCTCCTACACTCCCAGGCAGAGGAGGAGCACTCCTCCTTGGTGATAGCTCTTCCCTTCCACTGGTTGTACACCACCCTTTTAGTCCTTGGACACTGCTGAATGCCCTTGCTGAGGCTTGAAAACCTTTAATGTAGAAGGTGGGTGGGTTCTCCTTCCCTGGTTTTCTGTGACTTAGGCTATGATGACAGCAAGTTACCAAAAGTAGAGGACTTCCAAGGACTCAAGCAAGGAAAAAGAGGATCACACTTTGGTGAAATAGGATCTGGTCTCTCATGACCATGTAGCCCACATAGCATATGCCAGTGATGAGACTAGAACACTTGGGTTCAATTTTGGAGCCCACTTTTCTGAAAAGACATTGAAAAATTGGAAAGGGGATAGAAAAAAAGCCGCAAAAGTGACTTGGAGGCATGGAAAACATGTTGTACCTAGAGATGCTTCCTGAGCTCAGTTTAGCTCATCAAAAAGAAGAAGATCAGATTATGATGCATAAGTAATTTCATAGGGAGAAAATACTTCAAGGTTTTTGGGTTATTGTGGAGGAAAGGATAGCAAGAACCAATGATTGAAAGCTAAAGCCAGACAAGTTCAAATTGGACAGAAGGCATACATCATTACCGGCGATGGTGATTAATCCCTGGAACACACTGCCAAAGGAAGTGGTGGCTTTTATGTCCCTTGATGCCTTCTCAGGTTCAGACTGGATGCCTTCCTAGGAGGTACTTTAGACAAACACATGTTGATGCTGGAGCAGTTGGATGAAGTGCCATGGGCTGTGTGTTATACAGGAGGTCAGACAATGTGATCCCAGAATCCTGCATTTGGGAGCAAGGGAGGGGGAGTGGGCCCAAAGGACCCAGGCCCAGGCCCCATGAAACAGAGGAACCTACTAATTTGGAAGCTACCACCTCCAATATTTTTCTGTAGGTGTAGCTCAGTCAAAGCAACAACACACCCTGGAGTCGTTATTGATTCCAAGATAAACATGGGCCGCCAATGTGAGGACGCAGTCAGTAAGGCTAACCATACCTTGTCGTGCATCCACAGATGCATCTCAAGCAGGTCCAAGGAGGTGATCTTCCCCCTCTATGCGACATTGGTCAGGCCACAGTTGGAGTACTGCATCCAGTTCTGGGCGTCGCACTTCAGGAGGGATGTGGACAGCATTGAGAGGGTGCAGAGGGCCACTCGCATGGTCAGGGGGAAGCAGGGCAGGCCCTACAAAGAGCAACTATGGGACCCAAACCTGTTCAGCCTCCACAAGAGAAGGCTGAGAAGGGATCTGGTGGCTGTCTATAAACTTGCCAAGGGGGACCAGGGGGGAATGGGAGAGGCCCTGTTTCCCTGAACACTACCCAGAGTAACTAGGAATAATGGCCATAAGTTGATTGACAGTAGGTTCAGGCTAGACATCGGGAAGCACTACTTCACAGTCAGGGCAGCCAGGATCTGGAACCAACTTCCAAGGGAAGTGGTGCTCCCTCCTACCCTGGGGGTCTTCATAAGGAGGCTAGACAATCACTTTGCTGGGGTCATTTGACCCCAGCATTCTTTCCTGCCCATGGCAGGGGGTCGGACTTCATGATCTGCTCAGATCCCTTCCAACCCTACCAACTATGAAACATTGGCAGAAGCCTTTTGGCTGCTGAGGGGCCTGTGCCCTCAGTGTCATAGAGAGGGATTTTAAATTTGGCTAGATGGTTAATATTGGCAATTTTCTATCATAGGGGGTGGTCAGGG
>NW_017728931.1:208848-212590 GCF_001723895.1 Crocodylus porosus
GCTACTGGAAGGAAGCTTTGTGGGCTGGAGCTGGCTTCCTTCTCTCAGATACCCTCTGCTTCCTGGGCCCTGCACAGCAGGGGGCAGGGAAGGCAGCTGGCTCCAGGCTTTCCCCAGTAGCACAGATCTGCATATGTACCGTGTGAAACTCAGCATGAGGGAGGTGGCCAGTGGGGCTTCACTTCTCACTCCTACCATGCCCTGCTAGGTCCTTGGGACACCAGCAGCAGCAGATCTCACCTGGAAGCTGTGTGCTGGTTGGGCCATGACCCCATCTTGTTTCTGCAACTGGGACTCACAGTTTGGAAACTGCTATATTACATAAAAGCCCCAAATAAGCAACCTCTAAATAAACAAAGCCCAAAAAACTGCAACCCATGTGTTTTTAAAAATCAAAGCAACTTTTTTTTAAAAAAGGGGGCCAATTCCATTTATTATAAGCAGATTTAGCAACACCGGTTTGGACCTGCCACAGCCGTGGCAGCAGCGAGGCCAGTGGAGGCAAGAGGAAGGGAAGGGAAAAGAGGCAGATGAAGCCATTTATGCCTCTGGAAGACTGGCTTCCCCACAGCTCAGGGCCCTAGGCATGTGGTTAGTTTGCATATGCATTAATTTGGGCCCGGTCAGGGCAACCATTTTTGGACCTCAATAATTCTTAATATGCCTCTGCTGGCATAGACATCTATTGCTCTATGATAATTTTATCTATTGGGAGACTCTTCTGAGCACAAATGAATTTGTACCATTAATATTGTATTTACCTGAAGCTAAGATGACTTTGAATTTGAGATGACCCCCCCAATAATTAGATTTTAGACATGGAAAATTATATTTTATAAAATAATTTTCCATATTTAGAATCTAGTTATTGGAGGGTCATCTTAAATTCATCTATCCCACCGCTGTGGCAGGAAAGCATTGGTAGTGGTGCAGGCAGTGGGGAAAGCAGGGATGGGGGGTAGGCAGCCTGACCTCGCCCCTTGCTTCCTGGCCACTTGCTCCCCCCACCCACTTGCCTCCCTACTGCCTGTCTGCTCCATCTGCTGCTGTCCCTGGCTGACACAGGCTTAGGGATTGCCCCAGGAGCCTGAGCTGCTCCTGCCTATGCTTCAGGGAGGAGCTGTTTATGGAGCCTGGCTCTGCAGTGCACAAGCTTCTCCTTCCTTGCCTGACTGCCCCCCCCACTGGAAAGAGGAATTGGTGTGCTGTCACAGATGTTCATTGCAGTATGGGGTAGGAGAAACTCTGGGACTCCCCCTCAGACCTGTGTCAGATGGGAGTTGGACCACTACAGCTGGGAACTGTGGGAAGTAGCTTTGCAGGGAACCTGACTGGCTGCAGACGGCAACAGTAGTGGGCAGATGCCCCCCTGCCAGGGGGTGGGGGAAATCTGTGCACCACTGATGCTCTGATACTCTAAGACAAGGCTTTGTTTCCCCCATTGTGAATGTGGGGGAGCAGGCAGGGAACCTCATCTTAGGATTGAGTAAATACAGTATGTTTTTAAAACTGTATTGACTTTATCCCATGTACTGTGGGGAATGATCTATCTTAATGTTAAGTCTGACATTATACAGGGGTTATATGTGTATAACACATACTTCAAAAGTTTTGCAATTTTTCTAGTGTTGTCACCTTAGAAGTGATATGTAACATGACAGGGTAGTCAATGCAGCAAGATTTTTAAGCTAGAGGGCCACAGCTTTAAGTGCATCAGGGAAGTCAAGTGGAAATTAATCTCTAAGGATAGAGTCCAGTCAGGTAGGAAATGGAGTGATGGGATTGAATAAAGATAGCAGGGCAAAGGACCAAATACTGCTCATGAGGAGAAGAGAAGATTGGTCCACAAGGGCCTAGTCCAAAGCTTGTTAAACCACTGGAAAGTTTCCCTGACTCCTGTGGGCTTTGGACTGGGCCCTTGATAACCAGGGATCTGGGTTTTCTGTTTCCCATGGAAAAACAGAGTAAAATGCAGATTTACCCCTTACTGGAGTAAAAGGCAGATTTCTCATTTTAACAGAGAAACCCATGGATTTTGAAGTTTTGCACTGAGCTCTCTGCAGGTGGGCAGAGTTCCAACCTGCAGTGGACTGCAGGGAGCAGGAAGAGGGTGGTTTGGCAGGGGGCACCATGTGCATATATATACACATTAGGGCTGTCTGAAATGACACTATTCTGTTTCACCTTGAGTTTTGAGGTTTTGATGAAACAGCATTCCATTTTGAATTTAATTTTGATTCAAAGTAGCTGTTCCATTTTGCTTTGTCAAAACAGTGAGGCTGTTTTGATGCTGTTTTGATGTTTCACTAGATTGGGCTGGAGGTGGGAAGTCAGCCCAGCTGGGCTGACTTTCCATCCCTAGTGCTAGATTGGGTGGGGAGAGGTGGGAAATCAGCCCAGCTGGGATGACTTCCCACCCCCAGCCTGATCTAGCTCTGTGGAGGGGAACTGAGTGATCGGGCTCAGTTTCTTTCCCCAGCCTGATTGCAGTGCTGGGGAGGGGAACTGAGCCCAGCCTCAGTTCCCTTCCCCAGCGCTGTTATTGGCTACCCACAGCCCTGTGGCAGCACACGGGGAGAGCCAGGGCTGCGCTCCCAGCTGCTACTGGGAGTGTAGCCCTGATTTTCCCCTGTCTCTCACCACCTCGCTGCTGGCTGCTTTGAAACTCAAAACGTTTTGAAACTATTGAAACTTTTTGACTAGCCTTGTTTTGTTTCAAGGCTGTTTGAAGCCCTTCATTTTGATTCAATTTCACTGTTTTGAGCTTGAAATGCATTGAAACAGTGTCAAATTGAAACAGCCAATGAAATTTCGCACAGTCCTAATACACATGGCTCCAGGCAGCCTGGAGAGCAGCTCCTGCATGTAATTGTGTATGTGTGGGGTGGATTGAGGCCCCCATAGGGAGGGAGTTGGGCAGTACCTGGGGCTTGGGGCTGCAATGCATGGCCGCAGCATGCTGGCAGGGAGCAGGACAGGGCCATGGGAGGTTCATCCAGGGGACAGGAGGGGGGCCAAGCTCCCTGCTGCTGTGCACATGGGGGGCAAGGGGGACCTGCACTTTTCAGATCCCCATACCTACCACCCCACCCATACCTGTGCAGGGTGAGCTTCATGCTGTGGGTCCAGGCTTCCACCCTACTGCCTTCCCCTAGGGCCTCTGCAGCCTGGTGTGTGTGACCCGGTGCTGCAGGGCAGAGCACAGCCACACAGGAAAGCTTCTTCCTGCTATGAGCTTCGTGTTGCCCTAGTGATGAGTCCCTTGTGGGTGGGGACAGTGCGGGCAGTGGCATGGGGTTGTGGCCCTCACTGCTGCTGTGTGCACAAGAGACATGTCACCAGGGCAGTGTAGAGCTCACAGCGAAAACCAGCTTTCCTGTGAGGCCGCACTTTGCCCTGCAGTGCTGCATTGCACCTACCGGGCTATGGAGGCCCCAAGGGAGGGCAGTAGGGCAGGAGCCTGAGCCCACAGTGCACCCCCACCCTCACCTTGTGCACAGATCTGGGGGGTGTGAGTACCCTCTGCTCCCCCAGGAGTGCGTGCAGCCATGGGGGGCTGGCCTCCCTGCCTGAGCCCGCAGCAGGTAGGCAGCAGGTGGGGAGCTGGGCTTCGTACTTTGCTCTGCTGCAGTAGCTGCTGTCTTCCATGGGGGGCAGGGGCTGCAGACTCAGGTCCCTGGCCCTATAGCTCTGGCAGCTGGGGGCACCTTGGACAGGACTGGGGGGGCTGTAGGTGGGGGCA
>NW_017728931.1:212718-243927 GCF_001723895.1 Crocodylus porosus
AAAACCAGGATCCCTGCTGATAACCTGCATCCTCCCCTGCTTTCCCCGTCTGTATATCCTGTAGCTCATTCTGATTGCTAAACTAATCCAAACACAGTGAGAAGAGGGGCAGGGAGGCATATGTATCCACGAAGCCTACCGGGTCTCCTAATAGTTTGTAGTAATTCCTGGCTATTATGCTGCTTTAATTAAACTTAGCTGGGGAACCGAAGCTCTTGAGACAGAAAAATCAGGACAACTGGAGTTTAGGTGTGGCTGGGTGCTGTTTCTGTGTGAGCTAGCAATGAAATTGAAATAGTTTGTAAAGAGAGTTTAGGCCCACAGCGTCTGATGGAATGGAACAGGCTTTGGAAAGTAAAAATTGTATCCATTAGCAGCTAAATGGTTCTAAGGCTGCAGCTGAGAAATAAAATGCTGTTGACAAGGGAATGTCTGCTGATGCTCATGCGGGAAGTTAAATACTGTCGCTGGCAGCACAGAGGGCATATGTTGTTTTCTGTAAAAGGTCCCAGTTCTGATGCCTCGATACTGGGTGGAATCCTGGTCCTCCTACAAGCAAAGCTCTCACTGACTTGAGGATGGCCAGTATTTCACCCTTGAATAGGACTTTGCTCTGCAGAGGCCAGATTCTGCCATCCGTGCTCATGTGGAACAGCACAGGAGTTGTTCTACTGATTTCATTTTTGCAGAATCAGGTTCCAAGTGTAGCTATTAGTTGGAGAGTGAGGAGCTCCTCACTATGAAGAAGAGCACTGGAATCTGGCCCACAGCATCTCCTTTACCAAGAAGTTAATGTGCAGGGCAGTGGGTCTGAAAGGAGTGGCCATTTAGCTTGATTCACTGGACAAATGTACCAGACATATGGCTGTTCAAGACTGAGCAGTATTTATGAGAGGACAGACATGTGTCTGTATAGATAAGGAAGTGCAAGGCAGAGGAGGCTGCCTCATGACCAGGACCATGGTAGAAGGGTTAGGCAGACAAAATGAAGCGCCCCGTAATGGACACAGGAATGAATTTGCCCAGACTCTTCCTGTTTCTGTCTGTACAGTCATGACCCAGCATGACGTTTATATACATCCTACCCTCACTTCCAAGGTATTTATTCTGTGGCATCTTTCAGAAACCAGCTTGGTGAGTGGAGGGTGTCTCCCTCAGGGGTTATGGCCAGCGAAAGAGCTGGCCTCATCATTACAGCCTTCAGAGCACACAGTTGTCATTATACTTGCCAGGTGGAGGAAATTCAAATATGTCTTCTGAAGGTCTGGCCAGCCAGCACATGACAGAGAGTGTATGGGAATGGAAGTGTGCTGGAAAAACCATCATCACTATGCCTGTCATGTCGCGAGCACTAGCAAGGCATCAGATTGAAGCAAGAAGCCCCCTGACTCTGGATGTTCACCTGTGGCTGGTTCACAGGTTTTCAAGGATTGTTTGATTGCCAAAGAGATTAAGTCAAAGTATGGACCTGAAATGTAACTATGGAGGAAGAGCTGCCTCTCTCGGTACTTAGTTCCATTAAATCAATCCACGTGGCTGAAGGAATAAGCTCCTTACAGCCTTTTCCTCTGCTATGTGGTCCTTAGGCTGATGGCTTTAGATCCTAGACAGCAAATCAATAGCCTCCCTTGAAAACACTTCTAAGAGCAAAGATTACTTAATAGAAGGCTATGGGTAATTGGAATAGTAATGAGGATGGTGGGGGTAGTTTTTCCCTGGGTTGTTTTACTTCAGTTCTTCTGCAGTCTTTGTATGCTGTTCTGTAGCACACCTGAATTCCCAAGGGATGTACAGCATGCAGTACCATGTCCATAAAGTGCATGTTGTGTGGGCTCCTTGCCATATCTGCCTTCAGGGCAAGGGTGAGCAAAATACAGCTTATGGGCCAGATCTGGCCCTCCAAATGAATGGATCCAGTCCACAGGCAGGTTCCTGTTAATTGATTGGATCTGGCCTGTGGTGCTCTGTATGGGGCTGAGCCTTGCCTGCTCCTGCCAGAGGTAGCCTGTACTGTGGTCCTTCCTGCCTCTGCCAGCGTGTGCAACTTTCTGGCGGGGCTGCTCCCGTTGTGGCTGCTGCTGCCCAGGTACTGCTCAGATCCCCCCATCTTCAGCAGCTCCACTTCCTCCTCCTCCTGGCCCTTCTGTGCTGCTTAGGAGTGGGGTGGGGTGGGTAGGTGCTTGCAGCTGGGTGGTTTCTTCCCCAGTGTACGAGGCTCCAGCTTCAGTTTCCACTCCTACCCACTTTCCACCTGCTCAGCTGCCCGAAAGTGGCTGCTCATCACGCTGGGTTGGCAGAGTGGGTGGAAGGTGGCTGGAAGCTGGAGCCCTGCATATTGGGGCAGGAGCTGTATTGCTGCGGCTCCCCCAGCTACCCTCTGCCTGAAGTGGCACAGCAGGGGCAGGAGGAGGAGGAGATACTGGAGGTGGAGGGAGCTGCTGGCTGGATTGGCCAGGACAGGGGGTGTCTGTACCTGTACTGCCTGCGCGAACTCTGCTGCAAGTGCCCCTGGCCTCCCCTCCTTCCTCCCACCCTGGCTCGTTCTTGGAACCTAGTGTACAGGCAGCCCCCAACACATGAGCAAACCCAGGCCCCAAACACCTCCCATGCTACCTCCCCCCACCCTGCACAATATTCAAGATTAAGATTTTACTTTGAGCTATTATGCAATCACCTCTATATACACTACTCAAAAAACTCCATAAATCAGGACAAAATTCTTTTTTGAAATAAAATTAAAATATAATTTCATAGTTGGCAGGGTCAGAAGGGACCTGAGCAGATCATCAAGACCAACCCCCTGCCATGGCAGGAAAAAGTACTGGGGTCAAACAACCCCAGCAAGGTGTTCATCTAGCCTCCTCTTAAAGACCCCCAGTGTAGGAGTCAGCACCACTTCTCTTGGAAGTTGGTTCCAGATCCTAGCCGCCCTGACAGTGAAATAGTGCCTCCTGATTATAATATGTTATAACAGATGTTTGATTTTTAGTGAGTTGTGTTTTTTTTAATCTGTAATTTGTTAAAATGACATCTTCTGAAGGATTTTATGTGTATGGCCCTCAACA
Source organism: Crocodylus porosus (assembly GCF_001723895.1). Taxonomy (NCBI): domain Eukaryota; kingdom Metazoa; phylum Chordata; order Crocodylia; family Crocodylidae; genus Crocodylus; species Crocodylus porosus. The sequence goes on from NW_017728931.1 coordinate 215,784, forward strand.
GCTTACCAAAACTCATTCAGTGGGTAGAGGCTAGGTTCAAGGACCTGCTGAACAGTAAGGAGGTGGTCGTGGGGAAAATAGTTAAAATAGCTGTAGTTATTTCTAAGTTCACACCAAACTTAAGGCATAACAATAATAAAGTTAAGCATGCAACCCTTGTTCATTTAATAATAAATGTATTTGCAGCATTCAGCCACTGCACAGAAGTCCAGACCTGCTGTTGGTCCTGATAAAAAAAGAAAAAGCCGGAGCTCAAGCTGTGTAAAGTACATTTGTTAACAGGGCTGTCACCTCCCTTGAACACAGACATTTCCACCCACTCTCCTCACAGTAGTTCTCAGAGAGCTAAGCACTAATACTTTCCATAGATGGTGCATGCAGAAATCATGTGACTGCTAAGAGGCTACGTTGGCTAGCACAGACCTGGCATGGGGGAAACTCAGGTTCCAATCCTACCTCTGCTACTTGGTGGCTTGGGGCTAGACAGCATGCTGCTGGGTGGCCATACCACAGTGCTGCTTGATCCTGGGGGGGGGGCGCTGCTGTGACAGCAGTGGGACCCTTGGGCTCAGCTTTTCTCCCTAGGGTCACCACTGCCTGTCACAGACCCTGTTTGTCTGCTTTGCTAATGACCCAGATGCCTAGCATCTTGTCTGCCATGTCTTTGATGTTATTAACTGGTAAAGGCCCTCAGTCCAGGTTGGGAGGCATCTACTCTGGTCCCTTGCTTTCTCATGTCATAGGGCCTGCTATCCTATGAAAGTCCTTTCTTTGGGCCATTGATTCAGTATGCACAGTCTGCTCTCAGGATATAAAGCTAAACTATTTGGTTTCTGTTACTACAGCAACCACAATTTTCTGCCAGCAATACTCCACCTTTGGCTCATTAGGCTACCCTACAGGCTCCCAGCCCACTCTACCAATAGTCGAGGGATGTAAATATAGTTTAAAAACATATTCGTTTAGCCTCCTCTAACTGTATCAGTTAACTGATTAGCTGATAGCACAGTGGCCCTGACACAGCTGCTGCTGGGAACCCTTTGACTGGGGGGAGTGGAGAGTAGGCAAGCCCAGCCAGACAACACAGCCCAGGTCAAGCCCTGTGCTGGAAGGGAGGGAGCATCTATGAAGGAGCAGCTAATTGCTTAATTGAGTCCTTAGCAGGGATCCATGTTTTCCATTTCCTGCACAAAAATGTGGGCCTTGCAGACTGGCAGAGTTCCAGCCTACAAGGGGCTGCCTTGGGGAGTGGGAGGAGGGTGATCAGAGGCAAGGGGCTACGTGCATGTGCAGACATGCACGTGGCTAGCAATGCAGCCAGGCAGCATGGTGGAGAGCAGCTCCTGCAACTCCGTGCAGGTAAGTTTATGGAGAGGGGCATAGGTGATGCATGGAGGGCACAGGCGATATGTGGGGGAGGCATAGGTGATGTGTTGGGGGGTATGGGGGCATGTCCCCTCCCAGTTTTTTGTATCCACAGAAGGGCACAGGGCTGCAGCCTGGCTGGAGAGGCACCAAGCAGGAGCTGCCCCTGTGGCCCAGCGAGTGGGACCTGGTGTAGGAAGATGAAGCAGGGCAGGGCTGCCGCTGCTGTTGGGAGGGTGGGGCCTGGGGGCAGGGAACTGTGGGTCACGAGTGAAGGGCAATGGCATGAGCAGGGGCAGGACACCAGCAAAACAGGGCTGCTCAGCACCACAAAGCAGCTGGGGGGACAGCTGTAGCTGGACCCACATCTTGGTGACTGAAGGGGCAGGGGGAGCTCTGATTTTCCATGATAAAACAATCCCAAATCAAGTTCCAAAAATATATAGGTGTTTAGAATTTATTCTATTATAATGATTGAGGTACTGGTAGGCTTCCAACTTGCTTGAAAACTGTAAATATATAAATAAATCATTGTGTTCGATTGATATCTATCTGTATAGTGGCATTTCATTTTAATTGTGGAAAAACATGAATTTGGGGTTCTTCAATCAGAAAATTTTGATTTTTTTAAATGGGAGAATATTGGATATTTTAACAGAGAAAAACAGATTCCTGGTCATTAGGCTGCCGGCTGTTTTCCTCTTAGGTTATGGGTACTAGCCCCTCCCCCTTGCTCTTCCTCCCCTCCTCCTCGCTCCTCTTTCCTTCCCTCCCTCCTACCTGCCCTGCTGCCTTCTGATTTCTGCTGGGGCACTGGGCAGCATCCCTTCCCCGCTTTGCTGCCAGACTGTGCCTGCCCGGAGCTAAAGGACTATCGGTAAGCTAACTGGTTATCACTGCACTTATCAGTTGACTGATTAATCATTTAACCTTCCACATGCCTACACCAGTCCATGCTTACTATACCCACAGCCTGCTCTCAGGTATATAACCTGCTGCTGCCCATAGCCCCAGTAGTCCAGTCTCACCCTTTTCCAAATGCAGCCTCCAGTTAGAACCAAGTCCTGCACTACAGCCCCCCTACTCCCCTTTCTGCCACCCCATGCCTCACAGGGGTGGCCAGCTTGGGGCAGAGGTGCCACAAGAGGCACAGGCAGCCTCAGTGTGTGCCATGCAACATGTTGGGGAAGGGACAGGCAGCACTGTGACAAATAGAGCAGGGAACAGCAGCTTGGGTAAGAAAAAGGAATCAGAGTGCAGAGAGGTTGCAGGGCTAATTTGTGGCATGTCTGCCAAAAAGGTTAGCCCCCAGTTGGTCTAGCCAATCAAGGCCTTCTACTCAAAAGCTCTGTCCAAGCCAAATTCTGGAGCACAAAAATCAACTCACTGTCTCAAATAAAGTAGCCTACCTTCCCCAGAGCCAGCTGCCATCAGTCCTCCCCAGGACACATACTCTACAGTCCTCCCCAGGACCCATACCCTTGCTGCCCTCTGTACCTGTCAGCTTCCCTCTCAGTCCTTCTCAAAGGCTCAAGCATTAGGCCTAGGGTTGGGGCTTCTGTTGGCCAGCTCCAGCCCAGGCTCCTCTCACAAGGTCAGGCCCCTTCTTCAAGACTGCCCAGAGGCAACTGACCCCCTCAGCCTGTGGCAGGGGTTTTGTGGCCAGGAACAGACATGGCCAAGCCAGCACCTGCTTTGTTAAAGGTACAGATTCCCTTTTCCTCTCCGATTCCATTATAGCCTCCCATTACACTACTGCGTCCCATCACATATATAAGATGCTGTTGAATTTAAGATGCACCCAGATTTTCTGGCTATGATATTAAGAACCGCCCCCCAAATAATCCAATAAAGAAATGTTTATGAGGATGCAACCTCTGTGGCACATACAAGGCCATTTTGTAGAAGAAATATGTGGTTCTAAAATGTAAACAGTATGCAGTATAAGCAGTTACTGGGAGTAATGCAGTGTATTGTTTCCTGTTTAGGAGGTAGCTGGAGTGGGAAGCCATAGAGTCATGTTCCAGTGGCACTGCGCCCCATCTGATTCGTTCTGCTTCTCAGCCATGCTAATCACTGCACTGTCAGAACCACATCAGGGGGCTTTATTTCCTGGAATCTAGAGTGGTGCAGTCAGTTCCCAGTCCTGACAGCCTATGCAGCACCTGGGACTATATTTTGGCTTCCAAACTTGGCTACACCTACAGAAGCATACGGCTCTGTATGCCCACCCCCATGCACCAGTCCCCCTCTACAGGCTGATCAGGAATGGGCCAGAGTTGTCTCCCAGCCTCAGCCCCCTGCCCTCCTACTCCATGGGGATATTCTGTGCAAAGAAGGCAAACATGAGCATGGGAGTGAAATGCACCTCCTAATAAATAGGTGGGCCAAGGGACCATATGGGGTCTGACTTCTTGTCTCTCTCTGTCTTGGTTTCCCTCTCTGTGACACAAAGGTGATCGTTACCAATCTTGTAGGGGGTGGGGAGGGACTAGAAAATCCAGCCCAGCCATGTTTGCCTTGGGTCACGAGAAGAGATGGGATGAGAATGTGAGAAGTCCTACTTGCCTGAGCTGCTAGTTAATGGGAGTTTGCTTGCATTGGGATCTGAGGCTCTAATTCCCCCTTTCGATAATGCTTATTCCATGTAACCACCAGCCACGTTTGACACACATACCATTGCTACCCATTGCAATACTATTAATCACCTTTGTGCTCTGAAGTGGCAAATGACTCCTGACCCAGGCTGTTAGATTCCCGTAATAGCATGGCAAATAGCCAATAAGACAGTTTCATTTTGCTCAGCCTGTTTTGCAAACCATCTGGTAAGTGCTGTTGTAATTTCTCCAGCAATTTTGAAAATAAATGGCTAGCTCTAAAAACTGAAGCTTAAAAGTGACCTGCAAAGATTTAAACAAGATGAGCTGAATGTATTTTCACATGCTGGATGCATAGCAGAGCAAAGGAATGAGGGGTGTCCCAGATAGAGGTGAGCTTAAGCCTGCCTGGCTTAAAGGTTGGTGTTTCAACCTGTCTTTCCTGTGTCGGGCCCCATTATGCACTGGACAGTGACATCACTACTCCTTGGAAATCCCATGATCCTCTAGTGGGCTGAGTAAAGGATGGGGGGTTTATATGGCATGGTACAGCTGAAATACAAATGGGTCTAGTGCAGCCCTTTTGCAGTACTCTGGAAGATACACCAGCTACATGTATTTCCGTGTGGGGGGAAGAGGGGAATAATTTTGCATGGGCTACAAGAAGCAGCCAGGAACAAGGGCACGAGTAGATTTCTACTGCCTCTGGCTTTCTTCAGCTACTACCACTGTTCTGTGGAACCAAGGTCCTTCAAGCACTGTGACTGAAACTGGCTTTCAGATTCCCCCTGAATCAATGCATTTCAATGCCAGCTTAGAGCCCTGCACCAAGAAAAGGTGGGTCAGCTTCATGCAGCCCAGCTTGTTAATACATCACCCAGGTTTTACTACTTATTTGTATCACAGTGATGAGAATCTATGACAGCTGGAGGGCAGGAGAAAGAGTGGGGAGACCCAAGCAGACATGGTGCAAGTATACACAGCATGACCAGAGAACAAGTCACGACAGAAGTGATGATGATGGACAGGAGCCAGTGGAGGAGGAGGGCTCCAGAAGGGAAGCACAATCGTAGAGGGAAACGTGCTCAGGAAACCATTTGTACTGCTGTGCTATCCAGAGGCCTCTGTTATGGGACTCTGTTTTTAAAATCCCAGGACCCATATGAGTTGGCTGAGCCTGTGCGCACAAAGGTTTGTTCTGTGACAGAGGCAGAACCAGGACCAGAAACAAATAGGGAGATTCAAGATGGGCATCTGCTGTGGTGAGCCAATGCAAGCTGCTGGCTGATCAACTAGTACCAGGGATAACAGAAGTTCAGGTATAAGTCCCCACAAGACCTGTGAGGCTTCCAGGTATGCCACCCAGCAAGGCATGTGCAGGCCAGGCTGAGCTTGGGTAAATTTACATAATAGAGTAATTGATTTCAGTGGACCTAGAGTGATCTACATCAGCCGAGGGTCTAGCCCATGGATTTCAGTGAGTGGGGGGATATACTGATATACACCATTTAAAAATTTCTATAGGCTGTTCCCCGAAAATGTAAGCAATAGGATTTCTACCAGGCCTGGCTCGAACGCTATTGAAACCAGTGATATAACTCTGGTGGTCTTTGGTGGGACCAGAACAAGAACAACACAGGGGTTTAAAAAAGAGTGTTTCTAAAATGCAAGATCTTGTATTCCTCACTTCATGCACTCAGCTGGTGCTGGAGATGGATTTTTTCTATCCTCGGTACCAAGTAACTGTAATTATAATTATCACTTGTTCCTGTAGCCAGTATTTTATAAATAATGGTGTACTTGGTTCTACTTTCATCAAATGCTCCAGAACTGGCCTTTGATGTACGGCATATCTGTAGGACTGTACTTTGCATTACAAACTGCAAAAGAGTTGGCCCAGATATGGTACTATGGCTAATGTAATTGTAAATAGGCTTTGCTTCTAAAGCAGTGTGACATTGATTTTCCATCCTGTGACAGCCTTGTCTCATTACCTAGATTCATTTGGTATCTGATGGATTTTAATAGCTGGTATCTGGTATCTGATGATTAAAGAAATGGGGAGGTGTCATTTCTTAAACATGAGGGTGGACGCTAGCATCAAGAAGGAGTATACTGATTAGGAGCAAGAGCACTGATTTGATGTGGGGAAAGGGGAAGGGAGGGTCCCCCAAAGCTAAAGGAACAAGCAGGGAGTGGAAATGGGGATACAGAGGGCAGGGAGAGCTTGGGGGAAGACAGCGATGTGCTATAGATCAAGGGGAAAAGGAAATGCTTAGCAGAGGAAGGAGATAGAGACAGAAGCCTGAAAGCACAGGGGGTGAATTGAGACCAGCGGGTTTGTCTCTAGATAAGGGGAATTTGTATTGTTGTAACTACACTGACATGGTCATGTCAGCTTCTCTCCTAAAGCAGACATACTAAAGGCCAGATTCTATTCCACCTATTAGGTGTCTAAGCAGACTTAGATATTCAAGTGCAATTCTATTCTGCTCTCAAGTCCTAAAAATCCATTAATCTATTTTCAAGTCATGAAAATCTATGAATTCAGCTATTTTTGTATTACACTATCCTCTAGAATAGGGAGTTTTGCAGGCTGTTTTGCTGTCCTGGACTAAGACGCATCTGTCTTATGGTGTAGCAATGCTTCTAATGGAAATGTTACCAAGTATAGCTACAGCATGAAAAACATGCCCCAGTCCAAAGAGGGCTTTAGCAAAAACACTCTAGAATCAGACAAAGAATCATAAACTCAGAGAAAAGCAAGAGGAAGTGTCCTCAGGAGATCATTTATTCCAAGTTCAAGGCAGGATCATACCTGTCTACATCATAACCTGCTCTTAAAAACATCCAAGGATGGAGATTCCAACACAAACTCCCTAAACAAGCTGGGCTAGTGCTTTTGTTTCTAGTGAGAAAGTTCTGAGTGTCCAACCTAAATTTCCCTTATTGTTATTTCTTGTCCTGTTCCCTGGAGCCAAAAAGAATAGTCTATATCCATCCTCTTTATAACCACCCTTCAGGTATTTGAAGACTGTTATCAAATACCCACTCAGTCTTCCCAGAATAATAATCCAAACTTTCCTCATACGTCATGTTTCCTAGACTAATAATTTTTTGTTGGTCTCCACTGTACTCTTTCTAATTTCTTCACATCTTTCTTGAAATGTAGTGCCCAGCACCAGACACAGTATTTCAGGTAAGGCCTCACCAGTCCTGAATACAGCAGAGAAATCACATTGATGACTCACAATGGTAGAAAAAGAAAATGGGTAGGCGGAGTGAATTTCTGCACTAGACAAATACTGAGCTCTCTGAGTGCAACAGAGCAGAACCAGTTAACATCCTGCCGGCTTTGGGAAGCAGCATTTTTCTTTCAGTTCAATACTGCATAGTACATGCAGGCCCTGATCTATGAGTTTGCGCTTTCTGTGTTACCATGTCAATAAGTGTAATTAGTGGTAATGGCTACATTCAGGGTCTGAGCTGCTTTTTAGTTCAGCCATCTCCACAGCACCTTGTTGCTGTTCATGGATAAAGAAGTATAGCCATGGAATTTCCTATAGACCAGGGATGGGAAATTATTTGGGCCTGTGGGTCTCATAGGGAGTTTTCCTGAGCTATCACAGGCCGGGTCAGCACCTTCCACCACTCCTCTCCTGCCTACATCACAGTTCCACAGTGGCCGTGGGTGGGCAGGGAGCAGTATTAGGCAGTGGGATGGGTAGGTGAGGCTGGGATCATGGGGCAGGGTCATGGGACAGTCACAGCGCAGGAATGGAGATGAGGTAGAGCTGCAATCCGGCTCTGCCCCGGCCCCGACCCTGTTCTGTCACTGCTCCGTGATCCTGGGGTCTTCATGGAGACTGGCTGGGAGCTGTGCTGGCAGGGTTCATGGCTGGGCAGATGCAATGGGGCTGTGGCCAAGTGGGGACATGCATCTGAGGCTGCGTTCGGGATCTCGGGGCAATGACAGCATGGGGCCAGGGCTGAGGAAGACCTGTGATCTGCTCCCTGCACACCCCTACCAAAAGAACTGGTGTCTGTCACAGGGGTGTGTGGGCAGTGGATTGTGGCTCTTCCCCCAGGTCCCTGCCCCAGCCCTGGCCCTGTGCTGTCACTGCCTCAAGATCCTGGGGTCTCCCCATCCCCACCTCTCCATCTCATTCCTTGCTGGCCCATGGCCCCATCCTAGCTGCCTGGCCAAGCACCCTGTTTGAGTGGGTCTCTCCCCTGGTAGTGGGTGCAGGGTGGATTGTTGGGGTGCCTGGGCAGCAGGGGTGAGTTCAGTGGCAGCAGCAGCTCAAAGGAGCCACCACTGCCACTATTGGAGCTGCCAGGAAACAAGATGACATGCTGCAAGCCAGCTAAAATCCCTCGGTGGGCTGGATTCAGCTTGTGGGCTGTATGTTGCCTACCCCTGTAATAGACTCTTGCCTATGGAAAGGAGCATTTGGGAATTTGTCACTGTGGCAGAGCATCCTCTAGGGGCGTCGTGACCTCCCCTAGTGCCCCCTGGCTACCATGCCAAGCCCCCCACCGGGGCTCTTGCTCGTGCTGCTCGCGCCTCTTGCGCCCGCCCACACTGGGGCCCTGCTCACGCCTCTCGCGCCTGCCCGCACTGGGGCCCTCTATGCCTGACTCAGGCTTCCCTGGATTGGGGCTCAGGCGGCCGTAGCCTTACCTGGCCCCCAGACCCGCCTCTTCGGTCCTATGCCCCACTGGGGCTTCTGCCTACGCACAACATTGAGCTCTTCCCGAAGCTGTCCGCACTAGGCTGGGGTCAGGACATCCCAAAACACAGCACCCCTGTGGTGCTAGGAACACCCCCACCTTACTGGGGAGCTCCTGATGAGGCCTCCTCCACCCCTACAGCCTCACCCAGTCCTCCGGTTGTAACAATAACACAAATCCAAAATTTCCCCTTCGTGGGTTACAACATAACTCCCAAGCACAACAGAAATCTCCCCCTCTGGGATTCCAACATAAACTCCAAGCAAACCTGGCTCCCTCTCACATCTCCTCATCAGGGTTTCCTCTACCCAGTACTGTCTAGCCAGCGCTCTCCAGCCATCAGGCTGCTCTGCTCTGACAGAGCTCCTGCTTCTTCTTAGACTGCCAGCAGGGGGAACTGATTCTGGCCTTAGCCTTCTCTGTTTATAAAGGCCAGGCCCTGCCCCCTGGTGGTCAGCTGACCCACTCTGTTGCCATAGCAACTCCCACCTGCTGCCCTGGTGAGTGGCAGCTGAGCCCATTTTCTACTATTCAGTAGCAGGCACCCTAGTGCCCTGCTACAGTCACTCATTGTTCTCCTGATTACAGGTTTACAGGACTGATCTTCTTAGCCATCAACAGACTCATTTACAACCCTTTACTTGATCCCTGGGAGTGATCATCCTCAACCATGAGGGATCACCAATGACAGGTTTCCATTCAGGAAGCTGAAACAGTACTGTGCATAGTAGGAACCCCTCTCCCCCATCCTCCCCTCCACCTCATGGTAGGCCCAGTCAAGCAGCATGGGCTTGCTATAAAGGGAGATGGTTTCCCCAAATTATGTCAGGAGAAGGCACAGAGTACAGGTCAGCAACAACATGGATGGAGAGATGCATAGGTTCAGTAAGCAGAAAGAAACTAGAAGCCAATGGACAAGAGGCAGGATAAGACCTTGGTAACTGACAGGGGTGCAGTGTGAGAGAGAGGTTGATAAGTATCTATTCAGTATCATGTTGGGGCTTGAATCTATTCAATACCATGTTGGGGCTAGGGCTTGGACAGACAAAATATTTACACTGGTAAAATATAGCAGACAGACAGCACAACATTTTGAACTGAGGTGACTTTACCCAGTCTGGTGGGGCAGTATCCCTAAAAGTATCAGGGAAAATCTCTTCTGCTATAAAGTATGCCTGTTTAGGTTTTGTCTGAATTTATCCTGTGGTAGCCATATGTTAAAGGCAAACTGGCAAATACTTGCCCAAATGATGGCTAGGGATGAAGGGCAATAAGAGCCACCCAGGGTTGTGTACAGAAGTTGCATTTTTGCCATTTAAAGTGCTTTATTGCTGTGACTTAACAGAAGTGCATGGCCTTACAGCACGTTAAAAATGGGTACAGTGCTTTATATCAACCCTTGTTAAATGAGGTATTAAAGTTGAAGCGTTGTATTTTATAGCATTTTAGCAACCTACAGTGCTTTAAATAACTCCTGTACACTGGTCAGATTTCTGAGTGGTGAAGAAGACCAAGGAGGTTGTGGAGTGGCCCCTGCCACCTAGCCTGGAAAGTGCAGGGAGGCACAACACTGCACTTCTGTCATATGTAAGAGCTTTGTAACTTTATAGTGCTGTAAAAAGTGCTCTAAATTACAGTGCTGTAAAATATGCACAGAGCACTTCTGCACACACCCCTAGTGCATAAGCTACCTCGGGATAGCTGCCTGTTTTCTGGTATATAAAATGGATCTAAACTACAGCAGAGTATGTGCATTTCTGCCCTTGCTATTATACTTGTGTATGGGGCTATCACAGAAGAAGCTGTCCTTTTCTGCCACCTTGCTGTTTGGGGATAGGAACTTAGTTCTGCCTTGAAGAAGGTACACATTACTTCCCTTGCTGGAGCAAGGACAGTATCACAGCAAGTGAAGTAGATTCCACTCACTGCCCACCTCTTTCTGTTGTCTTACTGCCCCACTGATAGGGTAGATTTAGGCTAGATATCAGGAGGTGCTACTTCATGGTCAGGGCGGCTAGGGTCTGGAACCAGCTTCCAAGAGAAGTGGTGCTGGCTGCTACCCTGGGGGTCTTTAAAAGGAGGCTAGATGTACACCTTGCTGGGGTTGTTTGACCCCAGTACTCTTTCCTACCATGGCAGGGGGTCGGACTAGATGATCTACTCAGGTCCCTTCCGACCCTAGAATCTATGAAAGACATTCTAGTATTAAAAACGCAGCTGAAACTGCCCCAGAAGCAGTTGCTTCTGCTTTTGTCCACAGACTTCTTTCTAAAGTCCAGGAACAGTTGTGCACAATTGTTGTAGGTTGGCAGACTAAGCCACTTGCAGAACTAGTCACCATTGCAAATCATTGTACAACCCACCAGGAAAAGAAAAAAGAATCCACAGATTCTAAGCTAATGTCATTACAATTACAGACTTTAGGCAAGAGCAGAAGCTGAGGTTTCCATCAAGGACAGTTCAAAGGCAGAGGATGTGGTTGTAAGATGGAATGAAGAAGATTTCAGTCCCAAAATCATGGCAGCTGTCATTATTGTGGCCAACCAGGACACCGGAAGGCTCAATGTCCTCACTGGCCTGGCCAGCTGGGGATGACGTTTAACTCGCCACCACCTCCTCCCACTCAATTCTCTGTCCCGAATCAGGGAGCCTCCTGTTAGGCCAGCTTCTCCCATTTACTCAGGATGATCCTTTTGTTTCCTGCATGATAAATGGCATCTCTACAAAATGTTTAGTAGGCACTGGTGCAAGCCGCTCTACTCTTCAAGCTGAAATTTTTTTCTACAACTCCCCTTTCCTCTGCTGTTGTAAACGCTGTAAAAATTTCAAATCAAATAGTTCCTCATCCTGTTTCCCAACCATTACATGTTTCTCTTGGTCCAGTTTCTGATCAACATGCCTTTCTCCTTAGTTCTTGTTCTCTTGTTAATTTGTTAAGCAAAAATTTGCTTTGTAAACTCGACTGTACTATCTATTGTTCTCCGAGTAGTGTTTATTTAAATGTCCCCTGTAGTAAAGAAAAGGCTGTACTTGCCGCCTTAGCTAGCTCACCTCCTGAGCCTAAGTTCCCTGTTCTTTTTATGTTGCAAGAAGAAATCATAAAATCTGTCCTTCCATTTCTCTGGTCCCAGCATGCTAATAAGGTAAGACAAATCCATACTGCCCAGCCTGTAAAAATTAGATTAAACCCAGCTAAGCCTTTACCCAAAATTGCTCAATACCGTTTACGTCCAAAAGCCAAAGAAGGGATACGCCCTATTATTAGGAAAAACTTTCTCACTCGGAACGTGTAAAGCACTGGACCAGGTTACTCAGAGAGGTGGTGGACTCTCCATTCTTGGAGGTTTTTAAAACCAGGCTAGACAAAGCCTTGGCTGTATTAATATAGTTGGAGATAGTCCTGCTTTGAGCAAGGATTTGGATTAGATGACCTCCTGTGATCCCTTTCAACCCTCATTTTTTATAATTCTATGAACTGCTCGGTTTTCCCCTCTTTTGCTCACCTTGCCTCTCCCAGCAATGCCCTCTCCTTTTTCCTCCCTCTTCCCTACCCATTGTATTCTAATCACTGCTTTTCCTTCATAGAAACTGATGAAATAATCTACTGCTTATGAAACTTTATGTATCTCTGATTTAGTTAGTCTACAAGGTGCAAATCAACTCTGCCTTCTGCCTGTGTTGTATAAAGAAATCCTCACACTACTAAAAATCATCTTTATGCAGCCTTATGATTTGGGGGGTTGGGTGGCTCTCTTTGCCTTCTCAAGCTCTGCAGCAAGGAGAGAGATAGGTGTTCCTGTCTGAGCACCTACTAGGTGATTGTTGATTGTGCATTTGGCAGGCTGAGAAGGTACTGGAGAAGCCCCATGGCTAGATTGGATTTCATTAGGGTGAACATTTCTGTTTGCTGTGCTTTATGTAACTTGTCTGAATCAAAGGCAGTGGCGCTGGGGGGTAACTGGTAGGTTGGAGGGCAGAAGTGGAAAGACTGACTGGTATGTACATTAACAGCCCAACATCAGGACAGTTATGAGAGGAATTTGAAGTACTTTTCAACCCCTGGAGGTCTTAAGATCTCTCTCTTGTGTACCTTACAGAACTTGGCTTGCATGTGGGTTCTGAACAAGTAACAACTTCTACATTGGAGAGGTGGATACGGGTTTTGGGAGTGTGTGTCCATTTTGCGAGCAACGCCCCCCTTGTCACAAAATAAAACTTCACTGAGCAGTAGTAAACAGTAGAAGTATGTCTGAAATCATTCCAAGCCATGTAACATTAAGGTGCTGAGTGGTGATAGTTCCTTCATGAATAACAGGTCTGCATATGCAAAGTCCCAGCAATTCTTATCTTTCCCTGGGGTTGAGTAAAAAGGTATCAGTGTCAGTTGGTTTGGGCTTTCAGAAAGATAGCACTGTTTGTACGGTGCAGTGGCTGTTAGGAGGTATTTTGGTTTAGCTCCATAAAGCTTTGTGACATCAGCATTTGCTGCCTCAGGAACAGAGGGATGTCTCTGTGCATGTTCCTATGCACCTCATGTTTTGAACTGGAGAAGAGACAGGAATGTTCTTTACATCTCTGTTTCATGCCCAGAGAATGTGTTTTTCCTTACCTGTTTTTTCTTCCCCCCCAGTCAAGGCCAGTATTCAGCAAGAGTGCAAGTCTCCAAGGATACCTTGGCTTTGGCCATTGAGCCAGATAAGATCGTCATCCTTAAATTCACAGATTAGTGAACTGGAAGAGAGAAGTGAGAGTTCCTGAAAATTTTTCCAGCAACATCTTTATGGGATGATGAGCTGGGACAGACTTGCTGCAGGACTGTTCAGCAGCTGTCAGCAGGGAGTATGAAGTTGGGCAGGATGCCTTCAAAGAGCCTGTAGTTGTGGGCGTTTGTGCAGGTGGGCTGTCAGCTATCCTGAGTAACAGGGAAAAGGGTAGGGAAGTAACTGTTGCTGAGCTAATTATAGACTGTGGTGACTGGCTTGTATATCACTTTGGAGAATGCCAAAGGCCCATAACAGGCAACTTCCCAAGGTTTTCTGATGTGCACTCTGCCAGGCTCTTCCCAGTCATGGAATTCACTGCTGAGTAGGTTAGAAAGGTGTCCAAGAGCAAGAAGGAAGCCCTAGCTAGCAATGTGTGGGCACAATTTAATAGCTGCTGTGAAAATCTACTGAGAGCATGCCAGAGGACAGAAGGGATATCTGGGCTGAGGTCAACCTGACACACTGCAGGCAATTAATTGTCTTTTCCTCCTTCCACCTCACCATTCTGAGCACAGCTTGCAAGCTATTTGTTTGGCACTCAGGCTGGAAAGCCAAGGCCCAGTCCTTCTACTAGTGATATTTCATGTTTGCCTTTCACTCCTATTGACAGAACCAGGCAGTTGGATTGAGCAGGCAGTCGGATTGAACAACAGATCCTTTTAACAGTTTTCTTTTATAATATTTCAGTGCTCAGGGGCTGGTTTCAATGTCTTCTTCCTCCTGTTTTGCAGTGCACTGATACAGGGCCAGGGGTGGACCCAGGGGGAGTGCAGTGGTGTGGTCACACCCTCCCTTCCACAAAGGTGCCTCATCTGCAACAGTAACAGGTTTGAGTCCCTGCTGCCTACCCATCCACTGCATTTGACTGGGGGAGATGGGCGGGGTTCCAGCTGCAGGGAGCAGATGTGCCAAGTTGCAGCAGGGCACTGTGGTATACCTGCCCCTTTAAGGGAGAAGCTGCTTGAGAGGTGGCCTGGGGGCTAATTAGAGACTCATCTGGTAGGAAGAGGGCTAGGCTGGAGCTAGATAAACCTAGACCCTGAGCCATTCAAGTAGTCTAACCCTGCGAGCCCTGGGGAGAGGAGTTCTTTGCAGCAGGGCAGAAGGGCCCCTGAAGGACCAAGAGGCTGGGGAAGCAGAACAACTCTGCAGGCTTGGGAACAAGAAGGTGTGTCTACACATGCATTAATGTGTTTTAGGTAATGTGCATTAAATCTAGTACATCTGGGTGCCTATACATGAGTGTGGAGGCTGCTTCGAAGTGCTGGAATTCCAGTGTGTTGGAGCAGACTTGATTAATCAAGTCTGCTGGAGCATGGCAATTACCGTGCTGCAGCAACCTTCTGTGTCTTGTGTATCTGCATCCTTGAGCTTAATTGCAGCACAGGTGCTTGAACTAAAGCCTGTTGAATGAGATTTAGTTCAAGTGCCCCCACTATCATTTTTAAGTGCAGGAATGCTGATACAGGAGATGCGGTGGTTCTTTAATTAGTACAGCTCTCAGAAAGGAGAAATGGAGGAAGTTCAGGGACCCATGAAAAAGTTTGCTTAGAAAAAGCATGCAGTGATACACCAACCTTCTCATTGACATCTGTCTCTGTCCTGTTTGGCTAAGTCTTGAACTTCCTGGAACTCTTCATGGGGTCTGTGTGCTGGGAGTCCCTTCTCCTTGACCTCAGCATATCTCTGTCCCTCTGGGGTTCTTTCTTCAGGGTGCAGTCCACTGTGTTTTACAAAGTGGGATGGAGTTTGAGCCCTATATAGCATCTGGTGCTGTAGTGCAAGTAGATGTGACAGGAGATAGCCTCTCCCTCTGCCCTCCACCCTCTTCCCTCCTTTCCCTTGTGCTATCCCTTCATCCCAAGACTGAGGAAGCCCCATGCTTGTTTCCATGAGGGGGTTGCAGCCTGAGGCTTGCCTAGGAAGTTCCTGGCAGCTGTCCATGGTACTGTACCTGAATGCTAAGGTACCATAAGTGGGTGAGTATAAATGCATGGAGAGGTGGGTAAGCAGGATGAGAGCAGTTACTTCCAGATAACACTGGGGGCTGACTATTTGTAGAGGGGGGGTAGGGAGAGGAGGGAGGGATGGAGGGGAAAGAGAGAGAGAGAGACTTTGGGGGGACAAGTGGACTCTGGCTCAGTGTCATCCTAGGGCAACAGAAATCAAAATTGTGACCAGAGTGGGTATCAGTTCTATATGATTGTAGCTGGAAGACTGTTTTGTCCTGATACAGGTAACACAGCATCCCACTCCATTGCCCTGGTGGAACAGTGCTGGTTACAGGACTTACAGGCCTAAACCCAACTTTACTTTTTGATGGCTGCAGTTCACTTTATCTACATGCGTGGCATTTTGGAACACTTATGTGGATTTTAGAAAGTTCTCTTGGAAAGTGTATGACTCAAAATTTTATCTCACTAGATTACTGGTTGAGGTGCATGATCAGGAAGTGGTAGACCTAGGTTTTACATGTTTCACCAAGCCACAGTGGGTTTGAACCTGAATCTCTTGTTTTCCTGCAAAGTATCACAAACCAGACATGGCCTCAAACAGCTGGACTAAGTAGCCAAGAAAAGAAGATAAGTGTGGCCAGAAGGAAAGCCAGCCAGAGGAAATGTGGCTGAGATGGACAGTGCATCCTGGAAGGGAGAGGCCATGGTTTCAGGGCTAAGCTCCTACCATCTTGGTATTTTGTGTTTAATATCTGTTAGATAACTTGGCTTAATGGCACTGGATAGCTTCTGCCCAAGTGGAGTTGGATTTGGGCCCTGGTATTCAGAGAGGAGGCTTCACTGTATTTGCAGACTGGTCTCAAAATGGAATATGGCTGCCTGCAAAAAACTGTGTGCATCTAATAATGTGTAGAGTAGATGAGCATGGAAAGCATTCTTTCCAAATTCTCAGGTGACACCAAACTATGGGGCAAAGCAAATGCACTGATGGGAAGAAACCAAATCCAGGCAGACCTGGACAGGTTAGAGAAGTGGGCAGAGAACAATAGGATGCAATTCAACAATGACAAGTGCAAGGTGCTGCACCTAGGGAGAGGGAATCATCAGCACACCTATAGACTTGGGAATGACCTCCTCAGCAGCACAGTGTCAGAAAGAGATCTCAGAGTTGTTGTTGACTCCAAGATGAATACGAGTCGTCAATGTGGCAAAGTGATTAGCGGCGCTAACTGCACTTTGTCATGCATTAGCAGGTGCATCATGAACAGGTCCAGGGAGGTGATGCTCCCCCTCTGTGCGGCACTGGTCAGGCTGCAGCTAGAGTACTGTATCCAATTCTGGGTGCCACATTTCAAGAAGGATGTAGACAATCTTGAGAGGGTCCAGAGGAGGGCCACTCGTATGGTTAGAGGCCTGCAGGGAAGGCCTTATGAGGAAAGCCTGAGGGACCTGGACCTTTCAGCCTCCGCAAGAAAAGGCTGAGTGAGGATCTTGGTGGCAGTATGCAAATTTACCAGGGGGGCGTTGGTGGAATGGGGGAGTGGGGGAGGGCAACAGGGAATAGGAGAAGCTCTGTTTACCAGAGCACCCCTTGGAATAACCAGAAACAATGGCCACAAGCTGATAGAAGATTTAGGCTGGACATCAGAAAGAACTTCTTTATGGTTAGGGTTGCCAGAATCTGGAATGGGCTTCCAAGGGAGGTGGTGTTCTCCCCTTCCTTGGGGGTTTTTAAGATGAGACTGGACAAGCACCTGGCTGGGGTTGTCAGACCTCAGCTCTCTTTCCTGCCCAGGGCAGGGAGTCGGACTTGATGATCTACTGAGGTCCCTTCGAACTCTAGCATCTGTGAATGTATGGCCATGGAAAAGCAGGATGTAGTCTAGGTGGGAGTGAGATGAATAACAGGGGAAAAATGGAGATATAATGCTGTAGCTCACTTAGGGAAGCCCAATGCACATCAGAGATTGAAAATCTCTGTAGGCATAAGTGGCTAAAGGTGTCTAGGGCAGGTAACTGTGTATGAGGCATATGGGCCCCATCCAAATCCTTTCCATTATCTTTCCAAAGTATTTCCACTGACTTCAATGGCCTTGAGCTGAGTCCAAGGAGAGGAAAGGGCAAAGAAGGGGGTGGAAATGGATATTGAGGTGGAGTTGGGCAGAAACATAGTGTGAATTGTAAAATAAATGCAGAAGTGATGAGCAGAGCTGTGATTAATAGGCATAAAAGTGCAAGAGGCCACATGTACTGTCCTTGAGCTTTGGTCTTTTTAATTTTATATTTCCCTCCTCTCATTCAGAAGGTGAATGGCTTCCTGGCTGTAAGAAAAGGATGGAAATGGTGTGATGCGACAGCACATGAAAAATGTGAGGCCTGCAACAATGCCCTTGTGCTAAATTGGGTGGTTTAAAGGCTGAGGAGGAAGGAGGCTTGAACAGAGCAGTTAGACTACTACAAGGTGAGCTCGAACTGACCTTGCCATTCATGTACTGGGAACTGCTTCTAGACCATATCTTTTTTCTCTTATGGTTGATTGTTGTGCTGGGCAGCTGACTCCTCTGACACCATGATTTAGCTCAGAGCAGGCAATAAGGTCATGGTTCCTGTGAGGCATTAGCCTTGCCCTAGTTATAATAATAAACAGATGAGGGGAAAAAAAGCTCACCAATTTAAAGTGCCTTGGGCAAGACTGCAAGCTGCCTTACTAAAGCAAAGCCAGTATATTTTCCTGTACTGGATCACCTCTGCCTGCCCTACAGAGCTATGGGGTGCATCTTGGACCTCATTCTGTACTCTGGACAGTGTGGTCAAAGCAGTGCTCTGGGCATGGTCTCTGGCAGCCTTCCCCTCCTCTGCCCTGGGTTTCACTACTAGAGACAGTGTCTGTATGCTGAAGACCTGCTTTATCATGAAGACAGTTCTGATGATCTTTCTTCAGTGAACCCCCCCAAGCCACAGAGCTTTTCAAGCTTTCCATCCACTCCCCAAGATAATTCTCTCTCTTTCTTTTTTTTTTTAAAGGCATTTGTAAAGCTTGATCAGAGTCACATATTTGCTTCTCCTATTGTACCACTTAATCACTCTGGGGCAGGGAGCACAAACCATTTTGATGTTGTAAAGGCTTCTGCAGGTGGGACTTCATTTTAACTCTAGGAACCTTTACTGCTGTCTGTTTGATCCATGGCTCAGAGTAAAGGATGGAGCTGTGACTAAGCATTGTTGAGAGGTGCCTTCAGTTCCAGTTTTGCTGTACATGTTCTTTATAACACTGGGGAAGCTGCTTTTGGCCCTGTCTTGATATAGTGGATTTTACAAAGCTTCCTCTGTTAGTTGTGTCTGTTTAGATCATGAGACTGTCATATATCTGGCCATTCCCTGGCACACAAGAGTCCCAAGGGCTCCAAGGCACTGGTGTTGCATTCTTATTGTCTGCGCAACAGGAGGAAGCCTGACTCCTGGTGGAACCCTGGAGAAGACCCTTGTTGAGAGGAGGGTTAGCTCAGATGCTGACTGCTGACTGTCTTGCCAATCCTGCATGTATCTTATGTCTGGGAGTCCTTTTAAAGAAGAGAATAAACGTTTTGGACAGCCTCTACTCCAGGACAAATTCAACGTTGATCCAAAACTGAGATGCTCCCTAAACCTTGCAGAGCTGCACTCTATCGGTGCTTTGACTCCCCAGGCACTTTGTCTTGTGCCTCTACACATGCCCAGAACAGCTCAATCTTGACTGGGTTGGGTCGCTTGTACCTTGCTCACCCCAAAGCCCTACTAGGATTCAGAAGGCTGGCATCCCTCTGTTTGAAGGATGCCATGGTGACAGGTTGAGGGGACTCAACCTGATAGCTATTCTTTGGCCAGTGGGATGAGCTTTCTCACACACTGCTGTGTGGGCCTGATGTTCTCATAAAACCATCTCCCAGGAGGATGAGGAGGCTCTTCTATATAAGCCTAGTGGTTATAACCTTCCTCTAGAAAATGGGAGGCCTAGGGTCCAGGGAAGAGAGAACTCAGGATTCGTGGTGTCACATACATGGGTGGGTCTAGGAATCTGGAAAGGAGGGTGCAGATGATGGGGCTCACTATAATATATAACAC
This sequence comes from Crocodylus porosus, assembly GCF_001723895.1. NCBI lineage: Eukaryota > Metazoa > Chordata > Crocodylia > Crocodylidae > Crocodylus > Crocodylus porosus. The sequence continues at coordinate 235,299 of NW_017728931.1, forward strand.
AAAACACTTTTTTCTCCAGTTAAAGATTTATAACTATGCTGGGGACCCATTTTTATTATTTGGTTTAAAATTAAAGCAAAAACAAATACAACTTTATTGGAATATGCATTGATTTGCTAGATTATATATATTAAGTGTAAAAAACACAATGAACTAGGTAAAAATAGACAAAATATATTGTTTTATTACTTCTGTGGACATTGTAGTTAAATGTACACCTCTTATTCAGATTTGTAAAACAAAATCTTGCTTTCTTGAGCATCTTGGCAGTGCATCCAACACTTTGCTGTCAGTCATTACCACACCTGAGTTAATGCTAACCTAATTTTATATTACCATACCTGTGTTTACGTGTTTTAGCTAGAACTAAAAACAGTCTGAAGAGCTGAAAAGAAATATTACCAGGAATGGCTAACAGATAGCAAGACTGCAGAAGAAACGATAAGTTGATTAATGGAACATCAACCATTAAAAAGGAGAGAGTGTCATTAACACCTGTTCAGGGAAGAGAGATCAGCAGGAATTAGGCAGATTATAATGAGCCATAAAATCAATTGATTTCCTCAGCACTCCCTGAATAGAAATGCTGCTGCCACTCCCAGGCAGTTTCTTTTAAACTGTGGGTGGAGCAGCAATCAAAGGAAGGTGCAGCTGCACCTGCCGTTGCATTCATCCTGGCTACAAGTGTGAGGTGGGTCGTGGGGTGGGTTAGGACTGTAGCTTAGTGGCTGGGTCACTTGCCTGAAGTGAAAGAGGACAATTTCTGTGACAGCTCCTTGTGGGCCCCATTGCGAAGTGCTCACCTTTCCCCATGCTTTGTATAAGAAGTCCAGGCATCTTGCACATGGTTCTGCATTCTCTTTGTGCTAAGTTCTTGCTCGTTTTGCCCTTCTGACATATATCCCAATGAGGTGCTGACTGTCAGCTGTGCCTCTCTGGGTGAATAACCTTGTAATTTATCTCTACTTGTTCCTAATTTTGTCTGTGGTTTCTAAAGTAGCCTTGAAAAGACTCACTAAGAGCTTTGAGTCATTTTGCACTTAGGCTGAAAGCCACTTGCTCTTTTACTGTTGTTCCTTTACAATATACTTAATTTCAGCTCAAATTTTAATCTTTCCCATCCTGTTCTCAAAGCAGATCCTCTCATGGCAGAGACACTGACAGAGAAGTGGCTACCACAGGAATAACAACTGCTTTGCATCCTTCAGAGCAAGGGTGAAAGGCAACTATTGAGGCTCTTGGCCTCTCCTTGCAGAAGATGGTGAAGGAAACACTATAAGCCAAGCACATGAGGCACATATCCCAAGGGTGCAGACCAACATACCACTTGAACCATTCCCAGAATGTCACTGATTGGAAAATGGCCCACAATTGACATGGGTCAGAGATGTCCACTCTTAACATTGCCAAGGGTCCAAGAAGAAGGGTCATCTTTAGGCATTGGAGTCTCCTGGTTGTGATCCTCTGAAGTTTCCCCACAATTCCCTAAGCAAAATTCGCTGGACACCAAGGAAAATGAACAGGAAGATGTCAACTGCATGTAAATGACATGTTCTGTTTTCCTTTCTCTCTTACACTTGAGTTCAATAAAGAAGGTTCCTGTACTTTACCAAACTCTGTGTGGCACTTCCCTGGCTGGAGAGAGATGGCTGGGGTTATTCTCTGGACTGCAGCTTCTGAGTTGTTGGTGTGCTGGTTGCTCGGGGGGGTGGGGAGGTAGCTGCCTGAGGTCTCTGCGGTGCTCATCAATTTGCTTCTACGCATGACAACTGATCAGGGTTCAGTGCATTCAAAGGTGACTTGGAGTTGGGGGTGGCTAGGTATATGTTGGGGGCTGCCTGGACTACTGCTTCTGCATTCCTGGGGGCTGCGTGCTCAGGAGGTCTGCCCAAGGTCTTTGTGGCTTTAAACAGCACTTTCCCCTGGTTGCCTATCAGTTTCCTGGGTTCTATATACCCATGTAAATTGCAACATCAGGAAGGAAACTGATGAGTGACTTGAGGGAAAGTGCTCTTTAAAGCCATGGCAAACTGGACCCCAGGCACACACAGAAACAGTGGGGACAGGAAGCCTCCCTATGCATCCATGTGGCTGCAGTCCCTCTCTCTCAGACTGGGAGAGTTCTGGCTGTATACCAAAGCAGCCATGAGGGGGCTGGGATGTGTCTGTGGGGAGTTGTGTAGGTGGGATATCTGAAGGACTGACTAGATACTAGTCACAGAAAGCCGAATGTCTGCATATAGCACTGAACCAGTATAAGGTTCACCTGATTATCTAGGTATATTTTTTAAATGTCCAGAAAGTTTAAACCATTCCAAATCAGCTTTTATGTCTGGACACTTGCAATTTAAACCATATTTAAATTGGTCTAAATGCCGTTTGTGTCCATGTTCTGAGATTCTCCATATTGCAGGAGCGCTAGAGACTCCATTATGCTAAGCCCTGTGTGCATACACAGTAGGAGTCAGACTTGGCCTTGGAGTGCTTCCATATCAAGTAAACAAAGGAAATAGTTTCCCACCTTGATTTTAGAAGATGGGAACTGAGCAATGGGGATAAGAGATCAGAGTTTTGGCACTAATGGATGTAGATTTTGTCAACAGTCTCTAGACACTTCCCAATAACTCCCTTTAATTTAGTCACTTAAATTTGGTACTCAGGACCAGATCCTATTCCATCGGTCAGGCACGATTCTAAGTGTGATTCTTTTGCACACTGCTTGAGTCTCTGAAAAACAGTTAATGCAAAAGGGAAGTGAGTCCTTCTTGCTGCGTTTTTGTGACTAATTCTTATGGGACAGATGATGGTGTATTACAAAAGTAGATGCATTAATAGATTTTTCAGGACTTCAGCAAGGTGGAATAAAATCACATTTGGGGTGCCTGAAGCCACATAGCTGCTTAATAGGTGGAGTAGATTCTGCCACTATCTGACTTTCCCAAGGTCACATGAAAAGCCCTGATTGGTTAGGGGCCTCCCAAGTGAGTACTCAATGCCTCTACAAAGTTCTCCCCCTCTCACGGCCAGTGTTGCTGCTCATGGGTTCTTCTTCAACACAGTGAATATAGTTTAACTCTGACTTACCTCACTATAATACCTTCTCTGCTAAGGCATGCTATTTGAGGTCCCTCAGTTCTGCATGCCACATGTATCAAAAGGACTTTTGGTTCACCAATAACAGATTTAATCACTTGCTTCTTTAATAAAATGTTCTGTGAATAAACTACTAGTTCAGGGATCATTTCAAGCATCAAGCCCTTTCCTCCATTTTGCTGGTGTAATTTGGCTTGAAGAGAAACATCTTGGTGGGGCAGAGCCAATATAGGGTTTCCTAGGTCACACATGCTCCCTGTTGCTGGTGTAGCAGGGGTTTGAGCAGTGGAAAGGGGTGTAGGTGAAGACTGTACTGCTCCTTCACTTCAACTGGCTGGTTGTACCTGTAAGTAACTCAGGACAGCCTCTAAACATAACATGAGAGAACCAGCATTGCCAACAGGACTAAGAGGAGAGGATGAGCTTTAAGCCATGTTTGTGCAGCAGCCCTTGAACTGTATTCTGTGGATCTTGGGGTTCATCCACGAAGGGATTTAGGTACAGTGGGTATGTCTACATGTTCATGAATGTTCTGTGGTTACTGCATATTCAGTTTAATACCTATTATAAAGGATACTATTACTAACTGAATGTGCAGTAGTGCTGGTGCATGGTTTTTTTGTGACACTGATGTGCATCAGACTAATTCTACTGTGGATTACTGCATTAGCATGGCTTTTGCCACTATGCACTAATGCACAGTAAAATTACTCTACTGCACATTTAGTGTCTCGTGTAGGTGTGCCCAATAAATCCTAACTTTTAGGCAGCAGGAGGCCTATTGGAATACTTAGGCCTAGGTTTGGCCCCCAGGGCCCCTAATTAATAGATGTGGGGGAGTGAGGTGTTTTAACAATGAGATTCATAGAAACCAGCAAAGAAGGGCCATCCCCAACCAGCAAGAAGAGGAAGCCACCTCAGGTAGCTGGTAGGAAATGCTGAGGAGGTTTTGCAGATACGATTCCACTACTGGAGTTGGAGCTAACCTGGCATAGGTACTTTTCTTAGGGAAGAACCCAGGAGACCCTCTTCCCCCTTTATCGACAGCTACCAGGTATTTCTGATGCTTATCTGCAAAGCAAGAGCCCTGCTTTTAAATCTCCACTCTAGCTTACTTCAGAGTGGTGAATTGAAATTTTGCATGCCAGGGGAGCCCCTTAAATTAAGGATTATAAGAGTATTCTGGCCTCAGTCTCACTTTCTCCTGCTGAAGCTTCTCCACTTCCCATCACTAGTTAGGCATGCATTGGCACAGGGATCTGACTGGGTTCTAAGAGCCAGGGCTCTAAGCAAAACTACTAAATCATGAGACTTGTTATAAGATCAGGAGAGCTGGCACTTTTTTTATCATGTCTACTCCTCAGGTCCCTGAGCATGACAGTGGTGATTCTTTCTCTGTTCATTTTCATGGTGGACTCTTAAAATAACACTGTCCTGCACATCAGTCTCTCATTTTGTGCTTGTACAACACAAAGCACAATGTGCCTGGATGTTAGCTGGGCCTTCTATAATATATTATATTCTAGGGAACTTACTGTGGGGGCTGATTTCTAACAGAATGCTACACATGTGAACAAAGGAAAAGCCATGGTAATGCTCACTGTGATTGAGGGTGATAAATGGTGCTCCTGGGCCTTTTTCACAAGCCCATGATACCCAGAGGAAAGGAACCTAAAGTAGTATTTCAGAATATTGGCTTGGACAAAATTCTCATTGAAAAATCTATATTAAAAGTGTAGTCACATAATTTACCCAACTAATAGGCAGTATTGTTTGTACATGTCATGTTCAGTAGGAATTACGAGCCCTCGCCTTCTATGCCATATTGGGTAAAATACTTAAGACTGGGACTCTGATCAAATTAATTGAACATGTACTGTGTTTCATTGCTAGAGGACTGCATGTGATATGCATAGCCTCAGACAGCTAATGAGTCCCCTGGAGTCCTTGCTTTTGATTGGTACAAGATGTTCTGCTTTAATTCACTTTCTCTGTTTCCAAGCAGAGGTGAACAAAAGGGGATGGGGGAAGGGAAATATATGTGAACAGGTGTAGAAAATGAAAATCCACTTGTCTAATGTCTCCTAGGATCCTGGGATTTGTTTTGAGAATATGACCTTTCTCTTAAAAAAATGTTCAAGAAACTATTCACAATTATCAAACAAAAATGAATTTCAAAGTTCAAACATCTTTCAGTGCCAGTTAAGATATACAAGTCATAAATACAAGTATTGGTAATAAGCAGGGCTTTCTGATTTCTGTAGCAGGTCTTATTTGGAACATCGGCAGCCAAGGAAAGAGAGGTAACTGTAAGGAAAGGACCTGTCTTCATAGAATCATAGATAATTAGGTTGGAGGGGACCCCAGGAGGTCATCTAGTCCAACCCTCTGCTCAAAGTACGACCATCCTCAACCAGATCACTCCAGGCTTTTATCTAGCTGGGCGTTAAAAACCTTCAAGGATGGAGATTCTGCTTAGCCAGTTGGTATGAAGAGTGCATGGGATTGTTCCGTCTGAAGTGCACCTGTCCTAACTGAACCTCATGGTTCAGTTAGAACAAAGTTCAGTTAGGACATGGTTCAGTTGGACTTTGCAGTTGTCCTAATTGAACCTCAGGAGATTTCTTTCGGTCCAATCCTCCAATTTGTCTTGGTCACTCTGAATCCTATCCCTACCCTCCAGTGTATCTACTACACTCCCCAGCTTGGTGTCAAGTGTGACCTTGCTTAGGGTGCACTCCATCACATCTTCCAGATCATTAATGAAGATAATGAACAAAGCAGGCCCCAGGACTGACCCCTGGGGCACGCCACTTGATACTGGCTGCCAACTAGAACTCAAGCCATTGATCACTGCCCGTTGAGCCCGATGATCCAGCCAGCTTTCTGTCCACCTTACAGTCCATTCATCCAACCCATACTTCCTCAGCTTGCTTACAAGAATGCTGTGGGAGACCATATCAAATCTTTGCTAAAGTCAATTTGCAAAGTCAAGGTACATCACATCCACTGCTTTCCTCACATCCACAGAGCCAATTATCTCATCATAGAAGGCAATTAGGTTAGTCAGGCATGGCTTGCCCTTGCTGAATTCATGCTGACTGTTCCTGATCACTTTCTTCTGATCCAGATGTTTATAAATGGATCCCTTAAGGTGAGACTGACAGGTCTGCAGTTCCCTGGATCCTCCTTCTTCCATACCTTAAAGATAGTATGGAATATATTTGTTCTCCCCTAATTGCCACAAGTTTTCAAAGATAATGGCCAACAGCTTTGCAATCACATCAGCCAACTCCCTTAGGATCCTTGGATACATTGCACGTGGCCCCATGGACTTGTACATGTTCAGCTTTTCTAAATAGTCCCTAACCAGTTCTTTCGCCACTTAGAGAAGCTTACCCAGGGTTTGAAACATGGGGAGGCGGGGGGGTTTCGCTCTCCCCATAAGACACGAGAGCCCCTTATAAGACATGAAAGCCCCCCCCCCAAAGCTCCCCTCCATAAGAGATGAGAGCCCTGGCCTGTCCCACACCTTTCTAAGCAGCTCAGATGGCTCAGTGGCTCCTTTTGGCTTCCGGCTGCCACAGCTGCAGACCCCGCAAGAGTCCAAGTGTAATTTGAATCCTCAGCTCACCTCAGGAACTGTGTGGCCCAGTGCAGTAGTCTGGGAGCTGACCCTGTCTGTAAAGACTGAGGTAAAAAAGGTCTTTTTTCAAAGCTCAGTTCTGATGTGCATCAGTGTCCTACAGATCTTAGGACCACCACTGTGTTTCATGCACCAATATTTTCCTGAGACTTGCTGTTTCGAAGGAACAGTTTCATCTTGCTAAAAACCTTATTGTAGATTTTTGTGGCAACTTTGATTGTAAATCTGTATAGCAATAGCTATAGGTACAGTGCTTCCATGGAGTTAAATTATTTTATACCAGCTGAGATTCTAGTCCCAGGTTTTTCAAGAAAAACAATCTGCTTATAATATTTGTTCTATCTACATGTTGTTACTAAACAATGAGTATTTGTGCTATAGGAGTGTGATGTTCCCTCTCCAGCATTAAATTCAGTTGGTAGGCCAAACATATAGGCAATTACACAGTCTGTTACCATGCATAATTAATAAAATCATACATATAAATACAGGTGCAACCAGAAAATTAGACCCTCTGCTGTGCCTGCTAACTCCTTATTCATATTTGCCACTAAGAGAACTGCACATGCTTTGGCAGATATGCTGCTTTGAAGATCAGGGCCCAAAATTTTCATCCTTCTCTGTGCCACACCTGAAAGTTACCATGATCTGTGCACTTCCCAACCAGTTCTTGTGGATGCCCTGTAGGAAATTGCTGCTTTGCTGTGTTACCACTTGCACCATCACTAACATCAATGTAGTGGGGGGGTATATGATTGCTAGCATTGGACCCATGCTTTGTACAGTTGTCAATGACTATGATGCATGCAGTTGGGGAAGGCAATAAGGCCCAAGATGTCTAGGTCTCTCTATATGACAGGAATGCATCTGTTTGGCTTAATCCCCAAATGTAGATTAATTTATAGCAGTTCTGTCAATCCAGAGAAAGGGATTTAAGAAAGGGTTAATTACAAAATGGAAACAAATGGGTTTCACCTCTGCAGATCATGGGTTTCACCTCAGAGCAACTAATCCTGCAGAAACGATGAACCTGCAGGTCAAACTGGACACCGTCACCTCAAAGCTGGTTGCGAACTCGAAGGGACCACTTGACAAGCACTACAAGCAGGACGTTAGGCAGCAACTAAAGGAGTCAATGGCCAACTGCTTAGAAGCCTTTGAACTCTTGGACATTTTCTCTAATGAGGAACTTAGGGCTGGTCTGACTGCAACAGAAAGAGGGAAGGCTGAAGGGAAAGATGGAATCCCTCCAGACTTCTTTCACCACCTCGAACTGATGGTTCAAAGGTGGCTTCTGTGCCTGTATTCAAATGTGATGGAGGGTGGCCAAATCCCTCGAATCTGGCATGAAGCAATGGTTATTGTTCTGCTGAAACCGGGGAAACCAGCCAGTGATCCTGGGAGCTATTGGCTGATATCATTGCTTTGTACAAATTACAAACTACTGGAGCAGCTCATCCTCCAAAGAATTAGCCCAATTACCAATGTGTCCATCCCCCGAGAACAAGCTGGTTTTATGCCACACTGAAGCTGCTTTGACTAAGTGCTTACCCTCATCATGAACATCAAGGCTGGCTTTTAGCACAACCTTAAGACTAGTACGGCATTCAGTGACCTTTCCACAGCATATTATATTGTTTGGAACGATGGGCTGGTGCTAAAACTCTCTCACCTCCTCCAGTGCGCCAGGCTGCTCTGTGGACACTTCTGGGCAGTCAACAGATGTGTGTCTACATGCAAGACAAAGTGACCAGATCAAGGACCCTAAATAACAGCCTCCTACAGGGAAGTGTTCTTTCCCTTACCCTCTTCAAAATTTATATAAGTGATATGGCTGCTACCTCTTTGAGGAAATTTGCATGTGCTGATGACCTGGCACTAACCCCACAG
>NW_017728931.1:244662-251153 GCF_001723895.1 Crocodylus porosus
TAGATATCAGGTGGCACTACTTCACGGTCAGGGCAGCTAGGATCTGGAACCAACTTCCAAGAGAAGTGGTGCTGGCTTCTACCCTGGGGGTCTTTAAGAGGAGGATAGATATACACCTTGCTGGGGTCGTTTGACGCCAGCACTCTTTCCTGCCATGGCAGGGGGTCAGACTCGATGATCTGCTCAGGTCCCTTCTGACCCTAGAAACTATGAAACTTGCCCTTTATACAAATTTGAAGGTGACATTGCAGAGATACAGTCCCTTTCCTCAAGAGCATTAGACGGGTTAACTGACCTTAAACTGGACTTATAATTGGTGCTCCAAGTCAGCCATAAGAAAGAAGAAGACGACCTCTGCAGAAGCTGGTATCATGTGCATCTGTGTGGAGGGGGTTGCACTGCTTTAACACACTTGAATGGTTTAGTTAAATCCCTGCTAGTTCCCTTGCTTTAGACAAAGCCACTCTCTTAAGATGTTACATTTTCCTTTATCAAGGTTCTCTGATACTTGCTGACCCATTTTGGATGACTGAAAATCATAGCCTTCAACATCAGCTAAGAGACATCTAGTAAGGAATAATTCATTCTTAGTTATTCTGTTGATGGTTGAAAGTGAGTCACTTGCAGGACTCTAGCTTACATTCTGCTAGAATAAGAAAAACCACAAAGATAGATAAACAAGTAACGCTTAATAAAATGGCTTGTAAAGTTGGCTCCTCAGCCCCTGTACATTGCCATAGCTTCAGTAGTACTCTGCTAACTGATCCCAGCTGAGGATGTGGTAGTTGTTTTTCATGGCCTGGCAAGGAAACCTGTGCTAATGTTCAATACTGTATATGGCTTGGATGATCCACTATTTTCTGGTGTGGAGGGGAAAAGTAATACCCTCAGAGATGGTCTCTAACCTCCCCCTTCTGTATCTGAAAGGATTTTTAAATGTCTCTGGGCCCCTACATGCCAGTACCTCTGAAAATCTAGCTCTATTCCCCTCCAACACCCCTTCCATGTTACTTCAAAGGAATGAAGGGGCTCAGTGGGACTGGGCCTGCTTGGAAGATGCTTGGAATCAATGGTAAAAAGGTATTTGGAGGCAGCCTGCCTTCCTTTTCCCCCTCAGATGACACCATTCATCCTTCTTTTGCTTAGGGCTATGCTACTATTCTACTACTGTAACCTGTGCTCTCTTGCTGTGGCTTTCTTCCCACCCAGGGACTGTGCCATAAGAAAGATCTATGATTGTGCTGCAGTTGATAGCCCGCAGGTCTATGTCTTTAGCAGCAAGCAATAATAACTTGTGGACTTAGACTGGGAAATCATGGGTTTGATTCCTGCTTGCAGTAGGGAGTCACTTCACTAGAACTTTCTGCTGTCTGGAAATCCGGAACTGAAATAGCCCAACAGTTGTCCATGAGCGTTTGCGAACAGATACTATAGTTATGCGAATCCAAGATGACCCTGAATTTAAGATGACCCCGCCATTCATTAAATTCTATACATGGAAAATGTATACATTTGTTATGATTTTCCATGTATTGAATCTAATTATTGGAGGGTTGTATTCAATTCACCCCTACCACCACTGCAGCAGGGAAAGCAGTGGCAGGGGGTAGGCAGTGGTGGGGGCTTCCTCCCCTGCATCTTACTTCCCCACACCTTGCCCCCTGCCTCCTGTCCAGTACCCACAACTTGCCCCCTCATGCTGGCTCCCCCACCTCTACGCTCCCACCCCCAGACTTGGGTCTCCTTTCCCTTCCCATCTTTCAATCACCAAAGCCTCCTCCCCCTTTCCCTTGCTGCTTATCCTGCCAAAGCGTGTGGCAAATATGCGGCAAATATGACTAGGGAGTTAGCAGGCATAGCAGAGGGTCTAAGCAAGCTTCAGCCCTGCTTCAGCTATGGGACATGGAGCATGGACATGGTTTGCTCCGGCCTCAGCATGGCCCTGTAGCAGTGATGGCAGCATGGCAGCTGTGGCCCTGGCTGAGGGAGAGGCGGAGGTGGGGAAGCAGAGGCTGCAGTGGGGGGCAGAGGCTGTACGTAAGGAAACAGCGGCTGTGGATAGGAGGAGCAGAGGCAGCAGTGGGGCAGGCAGAAGTTGTAGCAGGTCAGGACTGGGGCCAGAGCTGGATCTACAGCAACTGCCTGACCTCCTACCACCTCATACTCAAATGCAAGACAAGGTGCTTTCTCCCCCATGTTAAATGGGGAGGAAAGCCCTCATCTTGGATTCAAGTAAACATGGTAATTGGACTAGTCTAGTTTATGCACAGACAAGAATCTAGGATTTTCCCCATTTTCCACTTCAGTCTGCATATGTATACCACTAGGATGGAGACAGTGAATGAGTTATCTCTGCTTGGTACTGTCCCTTAGAAATGTGGTCTTTTGTGAATACTCTTCCCCACAGCAGCGCTCAGTGACCTCACAACTTACCAGGCCGATCTAGAATACCTGTGGCAGGAAGTGTGAGCTCGAATTATGGCATCTTTCCCTCCAGCCTACAATTCTGGATTGGCTTTTCTAAAAGCCAGGCCTATCTCAAGAGCTCATTTATGATGTTACCATAAATCTGTGAGAAGGAGCAGTACACCAGTATGATGCCTCCCAAGGAGCGCAGGAACCAGACCTTGACTCTGAGTGATATTAGCTGCATGGTGAGTTTGGATTCAGCTTGTCCATGGGTGGAAAACATAACTTTCACTTTCAGTGATATTTCGTCCGCTACAATATTTTGTCTGGAGGTGGGGAGAAATGTTGCTACTGTGCCTCCTGCTCCTCTTCTCCTCCATAGACCAGGATTTCTGGTCTCAATCTCCCCTGATTCCTCACCTTCTCACTTCTTGGGGAGTAATAAGGATCACGGGATATGTAGTTAGATCAAGCAGCCCAGATCATAAAGGGGAACAGGAACAGGAGGCATCCAAATGGCACCTTTCATGGGGCCCCAGATGCTGGGAAGTTCCCACACTTCCTAATCCTACACATGACAAACAATCAGCTCGGTAGAAGCTGCATTTTGTTTTATCTCTGTTTCTTTGCGGCTCTCTGTCCTGTGGATGGGCAGTAAATGGTGTGTTTTGCTCACTGTCAAACAGTTCTGTTGGCATAGATTATGGGCCACAATTTGGCTGGAAAAAGAAACATAATTATATGGCAGTGTACACTGTTCTAGTAGTCAGTGGGAGGCTCCCAGTTATGTCTGTGCTCTGTGGGTGGTCATCCTGGACCTTGTTGAAATCAATGGGGATTGTGTGGTTGACTTTCATTTCAGCTAAACAAGGGAACAATTAACTGCCTCTTTTGCTCAGTGGTTTGCTGAAACAGTGAAAGCCACTGTCCTAAGGACTAAACTAAATGCAAGTGTAGAGGTTGGGGACTGATTTATTTGCAGGTATATAAGGGTAAAGAAAGAGCAAGAAAGCATCCTGAAAGAGGACACAGCAAGAAAAGCACTAGCTGCATGGGCAATAGAGAAAGAGAGAGAGCGCGTTTTTTGGGTAAAGTGCTGGGCAGAAAGGCAGGCTTGGGATTCCAGATGAAAACACCGCCTCTTGTTCTTTGAGCAATCATGATCTGACAATAAGGATTTTAGTACATAAACAAGACTACAGGAGAAAATAAAAAGCTGACTCATAATCAATTTATCCCGCTAATGGAATCAGCCTTCAAGTCCCAGTCTTAGCCAACTGTGAAGGCTAAAAGGGAATAGCTTTCAGTCAGCAAGGGCTTAATGTAAAATAGCACAAGTAAGATTATAACGCATGCCATTTGCTTTCACAAGGAACATCAAATTACTGGAAATATTTGTAGAGAAATACACTTGAAAAGCCTGTGAAAATGACAAGGCAAATGTCAAACTCTGGATGCAGGAAAGCTACCTCATATGGACACAGCAATCACAGGATGTCAAAATATGATTTACTTGTTTTTCCCTCCCTGCTGTAGTGAAATGCCTTCAGAAAGAGAGAAACGTTGGTCTTTGAGTAAATTGTAAAGTAATATGGTAATGAGACCATAAGATGATTCTGATAAAAAAAAAATTAAATTTTCAAGTTTATTTCAGAACTATCACACAGGGATCCTCAGAGAATTATGTTTGATGGATTAGAGTGGACAAAGAAAAGTAGCTGATGGAATAAGGTCATTATAATATCCCTTTAATTCAGCTACCAATTTGATCTGTTAGGTTCCTCAGATAAAACTTGTGAGACTTAAGGCCCAGACTGTAAACTTAATGGGATTTTTTTTCGCTTCAAGAATCAAGATAATTGTACTTTGAAAAATGTTTTCACTATAACATTAATTTTGACCTTTCTGTGAAGTGTGACATAAGTGTGTTCAAAATGGATATTCATGCCCGACACCATTTCCATTATCAGCTAATAAGATTTTCTGAGTATTATGTTATAGCAGATAGTTAAGGTATTTAAAATAAACAGTCTCTCCAATAGATGTGTTTTTATGCTATCATGGAGATGTTCAATGCCAATTAAATAGGCTTATCTTTTTCCTGCAAAGAAAATATAAAGTTCATTTATGATTTTCAGCAATTTATGCTTGAATACCTACAAAACATTTCTCAGCCTATTTAAGGGTTTTTCTTAGGTTGCTGCTACTAATAGTAGACTTGATCACTACCATTAACTATCATAAGCAATCACTACTACAATCAGAGCTATGAACAACAAATATAATTATATTATTGAACAACAAATACAATTATATTACACTGTCTTTTTCTTTGTTGTCTGCTCCTTCTCTCCCCATTTTTCTGCAATGTAAAATTCCACACACCAAGGCGTGCAAAGACACCTATGGCTGCAAACACTGTTCCTTTGGCTATACACACCCAAGGCCAGATTCTATTCCACCTATTAGGCAAGTAAGCAAACCTAGACAGATCTTTTGTGGGGTGGGGGCAGGGAGTGAAGTGTTGCAGTTGCAATCCTCCTTTGATCCTGCTGCACCCAAACTTTAAAAGCAACTGCCTGGAAGAGACAGTGGCCATTTCTATTCAGGTAGCAGTAAGGGAGTCAACTGACTTTATTGCTTATTATTATTATCTCCCTGATTCCTGCTAACCTCTCTCCTTCCCACAGGGATTAATGACCTCCAATTTAATTGCCTTGATGTTCCACTAGTCAAACTATCCTTTTTTTCTGAAACTTTGCTGTCTGTTAGCCATTCCTGGTAATGTTTATCTTCTGTTTTCAAAGCCCGGAAGACTGTTTGTAGCTATAGCTAAAAACCTTAACTCAGGTGTTAAGTATTAAGTCAAGTGTAGAAATGAGTCACAGAACATGTTTACGCATGCAGTTAATGTGCCTGAATTTTCTGTGCAGAGAAATTCAGGTGCATTTAACTGTGCCCAGGTGTGCATCTGTGAACCTGTTGGGAGCAAATTTGCTCCCAATAGGAGCAGTTCAGTCCAGGTTTGTTCCAGCCTGCTGTGTCCCCCTGCAGCAGCCAGGGGGAGCTGCATGCTTCCCCAGCTGCCAGACTTGGGCTTGCAGGGGACAGAGGGGTCAGGCCTGAGCCCTGCAGTGGGCGGGAGCTGACCTGGCTCTAGGGAAGCTCCTTCTCAGTCATATAGAGATTGGAGCCAGCCCTGATTTCTGCACAGCTGGGAGGGAGCTGCCCTGCAGCTGGGACAGGTCTCCCTGCCCCACAGAAGTTGGGGCCAGCCTTGACCTGTGCACGCCTGGGAGGGAGCTACCTTGGAGACAGGACAGCTCCCCCCAACTGTGGAGATCAGGGCTTAGCCAGGCAAGAGTTGTGGCCCCCTGGTGCCTTGGCTGACTGTGAGCAAATTGCTCCAGGTCAAGGTCTACATGTATACTTTGACACATTAGTTAATGTGTTGTTTTTCTAGTACCTGTATGTATTGGTACTAGCAAATGGCACATTAGTCTAATTTAATACACAGTAACTGATGCACATGAGGAGATGGTGACACTTTACTGTGCATTAATATAATGCGCAGTAAAGCATCTCACATTGACACACCCACAGTGAAATATTAGAGGCACTGTCAAGATGCTCAGGAAGACTAAATTTTATTTTATGAATCTGAATAAGAAATGGACATTTAACTATAATGGCTATAGGACTAATGACACAATATCTTTTAATTATTTTGACTATTTGTTGCCTACTGGCTTGTGTTTTTTAAACTTAATATATAATCTAGCAAATTAGTAGAGCTATGCAAAGCTTTGGGTTCTATTTGGAAAAGATTTGGAGAGCTTTGGTGATTCAGGCAGGCCTTGCTGGCTGCAGCAGGGAGCTGGACCTGGACTCCATGCCAGCAAGTAGGAGGCAGGGGTGGGGGGGGACCATGGGGTTACCCCCACCAGGCCCCATCCCCTCCCTGCTCCCTCAGTTCCCCCCATTGCTGCCCTGCCCATCTCAGCTCCTGGCCCTTTAAGGAAGAAAACAAAACAAAAAAAGGCCCAACTCAAGCTGGGAGGGGGAAGGCAGCCATGGGGGTG
>NW_017728931.1:251253-253524 GCF_001723895.1 Crocodylus porosus
GGGGGCTCATGACAGAGATCCCCATGCAGTGTGGGAGGATGGGGGGCAGTGGGGACCGCCTCCCCCCTACCCCCCACCTGGCAGCACCCGGGGAGTGGGGGCTTTTTTCCTTCAAAGTGCCGGAAGCTGGGGTGGATGGGGCTGCGAGAGCAGGCAGGGAATTTGGCCTGTGTGATTCAGAGATTTGGCTGATTCAGTAGTACCTGAATCTCCAAATCAGAATTGGCCAAATTGATTTGGGAAAGTGATTCGAATCACCGAATTGAATTACTGTCCCCCGAATTGGCTGAATACTAAGCGAATATTAGCTGCTTTGCAGAGGCCTACAAATTAGTGAACAAAGTTTTATTTATTTTTGCTATAATATTAAATTGAATAATATAGTACTAGGTCTCTAGCATATTAATAAATATTTTAATTCCTTTTTAACTGGAGAAAAATATGTGTTGTGTTATGTTATATGTGATGATGTACAACACCATCTATACTCCCCTTTTCAAATCCTAGATCTGTTCATGGGATTAGGTGTTTAAATATGATTCTACTCCACCCTACTCAACTTCTTGAGAAATAGTTAATACAAAAAGTGATTGGGTCCTTCTCCCCACTTTTTATTTTTGACTCAGTCTTAAGGGTCAGTTGATTGTGTGTTACAGAAGCAGACACATTAATGGATTTCCAGGACTTGAACAAGGTGAAAAAGAGCCACACTTACATGCCTTAATCGAGATAGAATTGAATATAATGTCTTGTGTGTATAAATATTGGGAATGACATGTATGTGCCTGTTACCAAAGTAGTTCCCGACCCAGGAATTTACAAAGGTCCATGGGACCTGGCGCAGACACCTGAGAGTTTGTGGGCACATCTACACAAAATGTTTTACTGCGCAGTAGCATAGTAAACTGTACAGTAAGTGTGTGCATCTACTAATGATGACGCTTGCAAATAAATTGGCTACCTGAAAATGCAAGTAGCAAATTTACTCATGAGTAGTTGCTGCTCATGTGTAGTAATGAACATGTAGATGCCAACCAGGAACAAATTTGCTTCTGGTCATTCATGCCACTGGGGCCCAGCCTGAGGCTAGCCCCAGGGCCCTGGGCTGGGAGCCTCTCCTGAACCAGGGCTGGGCCAGCTCTGTTGGCCCAGCCTCAGGCCCTTAAAAGCCTGCAGGCATTTTGAGACTTGGGGCACACACAGGGTGCCTAAGGCTACTTCAGGCCCCTGTGTCTCCTTAGGTAGGCTGTGGACCAGCTGCACAAGACTGCCCGCATCCCAGCACCTCTGCCTGGCACTGCACAGCTGCCAGGCCCATGCCATCCAGGCCGGCAGAGTGCTGCAGGCTTCTGCTAGGGCTGCCAACACCCAGGCCCAGCTACAGGCAGCTCCTGGTCAATGAGGCCAGCTCCAGCTGCCTGCAGCTCACCTCTAGCAGCCTGCCCGGAGCCTGCAAGTGTCTGCACGGAAGCCTGCCAATTGTCAGTTGGGCAGGGCCCACAAGTCCTTTATGTGGCAACTGACAGAGGTTTTTTTTTTAATATAATATATTTTGTGTTCCAGATCAAATTAGCCAAATCAGTTCCAAATCATACTGATTGAGCAGAACTCAATCTTTCCAAAAACCATAATGATTGAGCAGTGTCACAGCCTGATACTAGTTGGCCAGATCTGAGAGAAGGTTCTAGAGATTTCTGGGTTAGATCTTGGAGAAGGTTTATTCAAGCAACCGTGTTCAACAACAAAGGGATGGTTACAAATAACAATAAAGCACAAAATGTGACTATAACATACAGTAACACCACAAACATAAACATATATCAATGGCACTTATCTGTCAGAGCCGGTTGCCAAGAGCACGCATTTTCTGTCCAACTAGGCTTTGTTAGCCTCTCAGAAGTCAGGTGTCCCTGAGTTTGTGAGCTGACTCTGGCCAGTGAGGCATGGTTCAGTGCAATCCTCGTCACAACCTCAGTCTCTGACTGATGTATCTTGAACGTCTCCACTGTTGTTTGCGTGCATTGAGACTTTATACTTTTGGCTGAGCCACTCACAATCTTAGGTTTTGAATCATGCCCTTATTTGGAGGATGCCATCCCTTATGGATACAAGCCTCAGAAAGCATGCATCATCATCCCGGGGGCCCGCATCCGAGACATTGCGGAGAGGATCCCGCAGCTCCTCCGGCCTACAGACCACTACCCCATGCTCCTGATTCATGTGGGCACCAATGACATGGCTCGGAGCACCCCCAGCCAGGTCATGAGGCGC
>NW_017728931.1:258625-266056 GCF_001723895.1 Crocodylus porosus
CTGACTTCCTGCCCTTTGGGCAGGGGGCTGGACTCGATGATCTCCCGAGGTCCCTTCCAGCCCTGATGTCTATGAAATCTATGAAATCACTTAGGAGAAAATGCATAGTTGTTTACCTGCAAGACTGAGCTATGGAAATTCCCATGGAAATTCCCCAAACCCCACTGGGAAATTCCCCCACAGAGCAGGCCAGACTATATCATTCTAAGTACCATGTATGGTGCTACAACTGGTGAGCATCCTCTGTCCCAGTCTGTCACCCCAGGACTTCAGATACTCCTGGAGCCATTGGCAGGCGTTCTACGTGCAGACCCAAGCTCGGAGGTCTTTGGATTTGGATGCCCCCACACTTGATCTTAGCGAAAAGGCCAAGAAAAGATTCTCATGCCCTGGGACCCAGGCCACAGGGTGTGCTGGAACTATGGAGAAGTGTGGAAGGTATCGTTACTGGACCTGGGGGCCTAAGGCATTTAGGCTGGGAGGTCCCATTTCTTTGAAGGGGGAACAGGCAAAACCTGAGTCCAGAAAATGTGGCATGGGGTGGAGAAAGAGGTTACTTAGACTAAAGGAAGCTAAAATCCCATGGATCCAGGGATCCCAAACCCAGAAGCTTGGTGAGTGCTCAGCTGGAAGAGTTCAACTAGGACTATGTGGCAACTGATTTCACCCCAGAATGACTCTATTGACCTGATGCGGGTTACTTCTGGCCTGTGGTGACATAAAGGAGATCCAGGTAAAACTGTAGGTCTTAGCATCAACACCTCAAAAATGACAGCTGGGGCACCTGTCCTGAATCAAGCAGTTCTTTAGGCAATGAAAGGTCTGATCCTATGCCCACCAGAGTCAAGAGAAGACTCCCTTTGTCTTCAGCAAGTTTTAGCTTAGATCTCTGACAAGCCTGATGGAAGAGCCTGCGTTTGCTTTCTTCTTACTTGCAAGTGATCCTGGTATCTTTGATAGATGGATATTCTTGAATGTCAAGAGATGGAGTCAAGTGAATACAAAATGAAGTTATAGTGAAGCAATTGTCTACTGGAAACTAACATCCTCTGTATCAGTTTTATGGCAATGCCACTTTGCAGTTTACTTCAGACCAGTCTTTGTATTTTGTCTTTTTGTTCCACACCAATGTCCTTTAGTGCTTGAGCATGACAAGTCCTAAGAGGAGTATGTAAGGTTACAAGAAGTATTAGTCATTGGAGTCCAACTGTTCTGACATCTTCAGCCCTGAAAGTACAGAAAGTCTGATTTATTGTTTCTTTGCTTTGGCTAGCCTGGAAGATTTAAGAACTTTAATAAGAACTTTTATCTGAAATCCAGAGTATATTTTTTGTAAGGGGGAGACATTAATAGTTTTCACATTAGGATAACTTCTATTTCATTTATTTATACTATGTGCTCTTGTTATGTGCATGGGTCACTGATCTACTGGGCATTATCTGAGGTTCATTACTGATTCCTAATTATAAGCTCTCAGAAAATGGGAGGGAGAGAAAGAGAGAGCTCTCAGAATGTATTCGTTATTATTTGCTATTTTCCTTTGCATGTTGGTAGTTGGTTAACTAGAGGGCATTAGCAAAATTCTAATTACCCAGAAAGCCCATAACAAATTAGGAAGGCAGCTGCAAGGTAACACGATGAAAGGGAAACAGCAGCCAACTTCAGGTTGTGTGTATTTGAAAATAAATATCATAATATCTCAGAAGCATGCACCATTTTACTGCAATACTGTGGATAATGGCAATTCCCCATTGCAAAGGAGAAACATTTCATATCACTTTCCTTACCCTTGGTTATCAGTACTGTTTTCATAGATTCAAAGGACAAGATTCCCATTTATATTAAGGACTCTTTGCATTCTGCCAAGGCAGAATAGTCTGTAGGATAAAGGGGCTTTAAAGTGAATGCTAATGTAAAATGCTAAGGGTACTTTATCCTGAAGAGTGAAGCAAAGTGGTTTTAGGCCTGTCTAAACACACAAAAATGGATGTAGTTATGCCAATACAAAGGTGCTTATACTAGTATAGCTATTCCTGTACAGAAAGGGAATAGCTACTGGCATAAGACATCTTCCTATTAGAACTGCATCTATACAAAAGATTGTACTGGAAAAAAGCATCTGGATAAAAAAATCATATTTCTAACCAACATAGGGTGGTACAGGAACAGAATTTAGACCAATCCTGTCAGTGTAAATGCAAATATGACTCATGGGTTTGAAGGCTTGAAGAGACCTTTGGAATCAATTGGTTGGCTTCCTTAAAAATGGCAGGTAAAAGAACCTCACCCAGTAAGTCCTGCAATGACTTGATGAAATAGGGGCCAACTAAGAGTTTTCCCTATTACTGAGGGTGGGACTTGGCAGCAGAGACAGAAAGCTGCAGAGCTCCTGATGGTAGCTGGAAGCTAATTATGTAAAAAGGTAGTTAATAGCCTACTAAGGTAGGCAGTGGAAAACACCTGTAGCCTACTGACACAATCACAGATCAGGTGACTGTAAGGGGGTGGAGTATAGGGCTATATAAGTCTGGCTCTGGTAGACAGGAGGAATGCTGCAGACTCTGAGATGAAGGAAGCTCCGTAGGGAGCAGCGCTCACACTGAAACTAAGTGAATTTGTATTTCGTGCTGGTTATATTTCTGTTTTACCCAGGAGAATTGGACATGACTATAGGGGAGACTGGAGGCCAGAAAGGGTGTGCTGGAAAGGGGTGCTGTTGAGACTTTGCTTAGGGAAGAAGCATATGCTAGTGAAAGAAATGAGGGGCAAGAGCCCAGAGGCCTATGACTTCTGGGAATTGGCTGCCAAAGCCCCAGTGAACTGTGCAAGGGTCTTAGAGGCTGGTAGACTGACTTGAGCAGAGCAGGGTACCCATGGCCACGTTCTGCTTCTCTGGAAGAAGCCTCCTAGAATTTGTGATTGACAACAAAGTCATGGCAGATGAAGCCAGTGTGGTACCTAGAAAGCGAGCAGAGTGGAAGGGGAAAAGTTCCATATGGCCATCAGTGGGTGCCACAAAAACCCTCTGAAGTGGGTCCTGTTCCACTTGGGCTTGACCAATTGGAGTTCTCAAAGCCCATCACTTAGTTATAGCTTTAAATGGAGGAGCAGGCGCCGTATGGTGTGAATTCTGAAGTGTTTGTGAGAACATAGCAGGTAGGATTTGGTTTGCAGAGGTAGTAAAGAGTCTGGTGCGAGGTTGAGAGACTGCTTTATGGGTGCTTGTATACATGACAGGAATTTAATTCCCATGGTTTTATTTTATGCCCCCTAAATTGAAATGGTGAGTTTTTAGTTGAAACCCACCATTTCAGTTTTTCCATTGTGTTATGAAGAGAGATCTGATGTTCTTTTTTTTGTGGTCTTTTCCTTTTTATGGAAGCCAGAGCCTGCTTGTGGCCAGGAGGTGGGCTGAGTGACCCCTGAGCTATGGAGGGTCCCAGTCCTTCCCTCTATGGCAGCAGTAGCCCCTGGGGCTGCCTGAGTGGGCTACTAGTGTCTGGGTGCTGCCCCAGCTTGGTGCCACCACCATGGAGGGAAGGGACTGGGGCCCCTTGCAGCTCGGGGGCTGCTTGTCTTGCTGGCAGCTCACCCCTGGTTGTAAGCAAGCTCCGCTGGAAAAAGAGAAAGGATTGAGCCCCTACCTGCTGAAGGTAGAAATGATGAAAGGCCCAATCCTTTTTTTTTGTGTGACGCTTGCTTGCTTCTCTCATGGCTGGGAGATGAGCTTCCAGTGAGCCCAGCAGTCCCTGAGCTGCAGGGGTCTGATCCTTTCCCTCTGCAGTGGTGCCACCTCCCTGGGCTACCCAGCAGGCTGCTAGCAGGCTGGGTGTTGCCCCAGCTCACAGGCAGCATCTGGCCAGCTCCAACTCTTCCCTGAGCCCACCAGGGTTTCCAGCACCCCATGAACTGTCCCCACCCACCTTTTTGCTGCCTGAGACCACCTGGGAATGGGTTGGCTTGCTCCTGGGGCACCACAGGGAGGCAGCAGGAGGATGGCTGGGTGTGCTGGCAGCTGGACAAGGTGGCAGGGATGGTGCACAGAGCTTGGGAAGCCTGGGTGAGCTTAGATGGCTTCAAGTGCCCTATGTACTGTTCCCACTGCCTTCTCCAGTCACCAGCATACCCAGCTACCCTTTTGCCCCTTCCCCATGCTGCCCCAAGGGCAAGCCAGCCCATTTCCAGGTTCCAGGCAGTGGGAAGGTTGTGGGGCCAGTGCATGGGGTGCTGGAAGCCCCTGTGGGCTTGGGGAAGAGTTGGATCTAGCTGGGTGCTGC
Organism: Crocodylus porosus; assembly: GCF_001723895.1. Lineage (NCBI taxonomy): Eukaryota > Metazoa > Chordata > Crocodylia > Crocodylidae > Crocodylus > Crocodylus porosus. The sequence continues at coordinate 262,903 of NW_017728931.1, forward strand.
TTGCAAGCTGGGGCAGCCCCCAGCCTGCTAGCAGCCCACCTGGGTGACTCTAGCGGGGTGCTGCCATAGCAGAGGGGAGGACCAGGCCCCCTACAGCTCAGGGGCCCCTTGGCTGCAGGAGAAGTGGGTAGATTCTGCTGAAAAAAAGAAAGGATTGGGCTCCTGGCCACTTCTACTTTCAGCAGGTGCCTGCTAAAGGCAGAAGTGGCCAGAAGCCTAATCCTTGTTTTCTGTGGAGCCTGCCTGACTCCCCCTCCCACTGTGGGCTGGGGGGTGAGCTGACAGCTGTATCATTGCAATTTGCAACATTGCATGGTTGCAAACTAAACTATATCTGGGTGTAGTTTAGTTTGCAAAGTCACTTTAAACCCCCCAAAATGGCACATGTGTAATGCATGGTGCCATTAAGCCACACAAATTTCATTTGTCATGTGTACATTGTGATGACTATCATGTGTATAAGTACTCTCTGGTTTCACGGCCACATTTTTAAACCTGTTATTAAAACCATAATGGTCTGGGTAGGCACCCTGGGTGTCAGTGGTGGCATGGGTGGTGTCTAGTGTTGGGTGGCAGTAGTGATAGCTGCCACTGATGTGCCCCTCTCTAAGTGGGCACCCAGGGTGGTTCCTCAGTGCCCACTGCTTGTTATGTTACTGCCTATTATTGGGAAAATGCAAGTACTAAGGAGTTTTGTTCATCGCCATAGTCAAAAGGGGCCAATGCAATCCTGTCACAGAGGCCAAGGGACTTAGGACTGAGTCAATCCCTATTGGAAATGGAGTATGTGTCCTAGAAAAACTACTGTCCTGATTTAAAAATTTGCCAGGGCTGGCAACCTTTTAGTAACAAAACTACTTCCTGGGTCAGCTGACAGGATCCCATGAGTATCTGCACTCTCTATTTACTTCCCATGAGCATGTAGGGGAGATGCTTTTCCTCTCATGTGTTTGAAAAGTAATTTTTACCAACGGGTGTATTTAGTATTTTAGCTCTTAGGGGGCATGTCTGCACAAGATGCTATAATGTGCAATAGGCTATTCTACTGTGCACTAATGCAGCATGGGGAAAAGTGGTGCTAATGCACCATAGAATTAGCTTAGTCTACTGTGCATTAAGCACAATATAAACTGTTAGCCTTTGCTACTTTACATTAGTGTGGTCTACTGCACCTTTATGTAGTACCTCATGTTAGAGATACTAAACTTACTTTGCAGTAGCAAAAGTGCATTAATGAACATGTAGATGTACCCAGCATAACATAAAAGCCTTTCTGACTGATGCAAGACTGCTGGGGGGGGGGGGGCAGTGGAAAAACTGTTGGGGTCCTAATTCATGGCTATTTGTCTCACCTGGATTTGGGACCAGGGGCCAGATACAGGTGTCCATAGAGTTGGATTCAGGTGTGTAAAGAAGCGCAGGGCTACATGGTATCAAAAGCAGTCTTCATACTAGATTCCAGCCATGCTGTGCTGGGAGGGCATAAACAACTGCTTTTTCAGCAGTAGGGAATGCTGTGGGATGGAGAGTAGGTGAATCCCTAGGTTGACTGACTCAGGTGCTGGGAAGCTGAATCTCCTACATCTCACAAAGGGGATGTTGCAGTTCACTTGCTCCCCATGCTACACCATGGAAGTCTTGTGCCTCTACAACAGGATGCTTCCCTTAGGGTGATGTCACTTTGTAGATGCCCCACCCAAGATGCAGGGTTGTACTAGAGAAGCACCATCTAGATGGTGCCATGTTGCGAGGTGCTGAGGGCTGCTAGGAGGTAGGGCATGGATCCAAAGACATTTGCTGACTTTGGCCAAGTGTTCTCACTCAGGTTCAACAGGAGAAACAACAGAGACCCTTAACATATGCAACCTGTAGGGGGAGCAGGGGTATTGCCTAGGTTACATGGCAGCATAGAGCTATGCCATGTGGTGGTTTCCCTGGTTGCGAATGCAGGGACATGGGTATAAGTTATGGGCTGCACATATATCTGAGACAGGAGTGTAAATGAATCCTTGGGAGGAAGTGGAAAGACTTGCTTAAGTATTAAAATTCACTGGTGTGGCAGGAACTCCTGAGCAAGGAACCTGCTTGGTCCTGTTGTTTCTTGCTGTTTGGGGAAACAGATTTTGTGGGGGGTACTTCTTGCAAACAAGCAAGACTGTGCCAAAAAGACCTGAATCAATCACTGACTTCTCATCTTAAGAGAAACAAGTTGCGGGCTTTAATACTCATTAGCCTATTTTAATATACATTAAAGCATCATGTAAAAAAGTGCTTTTGACTTGCTGTGTATTAAGATGGGCTTATGTACACTATGTATCCATTTAAAGTGTGCACTCTAGTTAATGTGCATTAAGCTAGGTTAATGTGCATTTTCCTAGTAACTCACAATGGAAGGCATTTTTACACGTGCTCCGTGATGTGTGTGTGGGGCACTTAATTAGCAAGCTGTGCTAATTAAAAGTGCTTGATCATCATGTATATCAGTGTCCCTGTGCTGAAAAAATGGTGGTGGGGCACTTTGAATTGAAGCTCATTTGACAAGCTTTAGTTCAAAGTGCCCTACAACCACTTTTCAGTGCGAGGACACCTGAGAGATGAACATGCTCCAGCAAATTCTAGTGCACATTTCCACACTCCAGCAGGCTTGGTCAATCTGGATTAATAGATTTCCAGTGCATTGGAGAAGGCTCCCTGTATGTACATAGGAGCCCAGGGGTACTAGATTTAATGTGTAGATGTACGCTGTGAGATCCTGAATCTGGGCTAGCTGCTTGATTCTTTCACTTTGTATAATCCTTGATGGCTGTTGTATCTCTTTAAGCCCGTTTATGGTTAGCTCTGTTTCACTTTTCCTTTATACAGTGACCAATGTCTAGAGAAGACCAAAGGAAATCAGCCCCCAGAACTAGAGTTCACTTTCACGTCTTTCTTGGATTTATATATTTGGATCACATGGTAGGAAAATTTAAACAATCTTCCTTGAAAATTTCTCTTGAATTGCATTTCCTTTTTTGTAGGACAAGAACAACCATCATAGCAGTAATTGGCAAGAAGCATGCCATTTATTGGTCACAAAATTCAATAAGTGTCCTTTCTTCTTTCCCAAGAGCATGTGCTGAGAGGTGATAAACCAAGCACAGCCTAGATTTGTGAA